>NC_069504.1:1128332670-1128632670 GCF_027579735.1 Bombina bombina
TCCCTTTTAAGGGGGCGGTGGTGTTGGCGAGGCGAGGAAGCTTTATCACCTCTTCATTTCTCCTCTGAGCTATATGTATTAAGATCACAAAGTATTTCCTAGACTATGTAGCATTTAGTAGAATGGTTTCTAATGTCTAGTCAAGTCACATTGTGAGTAACACACTCTCTTGAGTGTCTTCTCCGGTTATCACTGTAATTAGGCTGTATTATGCCTATATACAATCTGGCATTTATTTTTTTACTACAAACCAACCCCAAGGCAGAACATGCTGTGATCTGAGATGTCATTGCAGAAAATGAAGCATGTGTGCAGAAAGAGCGGGGTACATACAGGAACTGTTAGTACGCTTGCATTGCAGAGCTACTCCACATCAGGCTGTTCTCTTCAAACAGCGCTGTCCTCTGGCTATGCTGTGAATGGTTTCCTTAACACGGTGCAGCTAGAGCTTGGCACAGTTTGAAGAGAACAGTCAAATACAGAGCAGCGATATAAAGCAGTAACACATTTAGGGATCACTGTCTCGCAGGGATTTTTTCAACCTACAGAGCTGTGACTCTTGAATGTGACGTTCTTGTGAGGAATGTATCTTTTTTATAACTACGTTTGGACCTTATGTGATGTTAGACCAAGAGCAAAGGAAACAAATTTAGTCGAGACATTTTAAAAACATAACACAATTAATTTTTTTCTCTGCAGCTAATTTGCAATGCAATTTTCATCTGTGGCAATATATTATAAAACTTATGTGTGTGTGTGTGGTTATGAGCTCTGACACTGTATAATTGTGTGTATATGTGTGGTGTGTGTGTGTGGTTATGAGCTCTGACACTGTATAATTGTGTGTGATTATGTGTGGTGTGTGTGTGTGTGGTTATGAGCTCTGACACTGTATAATTGTGTGTATATGTGTGGTGTGTGTGTGTGTGTGGTTATGAGCTCTGACACTGTATAATTGTGTGTGATTATGAGCTCTGACACTGTATAATTGTGTGGGGTTATGAGCTCTAACCCTGTATAATTGTATGTGTGGTTATGAGCTCTGACACTGTATAATTGTGTGTGTGTGTGTGTGAGCTCTGACACTGTATAATTGTGTGTGTGTGTGTGGTTATGAGCTCTGACACTGTATAATTGTGTGTGGTTATGATCTCTGACACTGTATAATTGTGTGTGTGTGTGTGGTTATGAGCTCTGACACTGTATAATTGTGTGTGTGTGTGTGTGGTTTTGAGCTCTGGCATTCAGTGGATTTTTTTTGTAGCTTGTCAGTATAGTCTACTATTACAGATCTATTAGTTGAGGGAGCTCAGATACTGTAATTAATCTTATTTTTCATATAAAGCTGTCAGTGATTTAATCTGGGATATCGTCATCTCTGGCTGATGTAGTTGTAAAGCTAAATTGTGCATTAAGTTATAAAAAAAGGAGTTGTCATTTTAATTCCACATAAAAATTAGTTTGATTGGTCTTTCAAAACGTATAAAAAAGTAAATAACTTTTTTCCCTCTTTGTCCATGTAGCAGCCATTATTAGGATCGTTCTGCATTTATATGGCTGATCACTTCTCCTTGCTTGTCCATGAGAGGTTGTTAGTGTTATCTCTTAGGCTGATCACTTCTCCTTGCTTGTCCATGAGAGGTTGTAGTGTTATCTCTTGGGCTGATCACTTCTCCTTGCTTGTCCATGAGAGGTTGTTAGTGTTATCTCTTGGGCTGATCACTTCTCCTTGCTTGTCCATGAGAGGTTGTTAGTGTTATCTCTTGGGCTGATCACTTCTCCTTGCTTGTCCATGAGAGGTTGTAGTGTTATCTCTTGGGCTGATCACTTCTCCTTGCTTGTCCATGAGAGGTTATAGTGTTATCTCTTGGGCTGATCACTTCTCCTTGCTTGTCCATTAGAGGTTGTTAGTGTTATCTCTTGGGCTGATCACTTCTCCTTGCTTGTCCATGAGAGGTTGTTAGTGTTATCTCTTGGGCTGATCACTTCTCCTTGCTTGTCCATTAGAGGTTGTTAGTGTTATCTCTTGGGCTGATCACTTCTCCTTGCTTGTCCATAAGAGGTTGTTAGTGTTATCTCTTGGGCTGATCACTTCTCCTTGCTTGTCCATGAGAGGTTGTTAGTGTTATCTCTTGGGCTGATCACTTCTCCTTGCTTGTCCATGAGAGGTTGTTAGTGTTATCTCTTGGGCTGATCACTTCTCCTTGCTTGTCCATGAGGTTGTTAGTGTTATCTCTTGGGCTGATCACTTCTCCTTGCTTGTCCATGAGAGGTTGTTAGTGTTATCTCTTGGGCTGATCACTTCTCCTTGCTTGTCCATTAGAGGTTGTTAGTGTTATCTCTTGGGCTGATCACTTCTCCTTGCTTGTCCATAAGAGGTTGTTAGTGTTATCTCTTGGGCTGATCACTTCTCCTTGCTTGTCCATGAGAGGTTGTTAGTGTTATCTCTTGGGCTGATCACTTCTCCTTGCTTGTCCATGAGAGGTTGTTAGTGTTATCTCTTGGGCTGATCACTTCTCCTTGCTTGTCCATGAGGTTGTTAGTGTTATCTCTTGGGCTGATCACTTCTCCTTGCTTGTCCATGAGAGGTTGTTAGTGTTATCTCTTGGGCTGATCACTTCTCCTTGCTTGTCCATGAGAGGTTGTTAGTGTTATCTCTTGGGCTGATCATTTAGTACTATATTAGCTGGAGTGTGCCAAAGTAATTTCTTACTGAACAACTAACATTACTATAATACAGGGTGGATTTGATTTAAAGGGACAGTCTAGTCAAAATTAAACGTTCATGATTAAGATAGGGAATGCAATTTTAAACAACTTTCCAATTCACTTTTATAATCAAATTTGCTTTGTTCTCTTGGCATTCTTTGTTGAAAGCTAAACCTAGGTAGGTTCATATTCTAATTTCTAAAACCACCCCTTATTTCAATGCATTTGGCAGTTTCTCACAGCTAAAGGGCGTAAGTTCATGTGTGCCATACAGATAACATTGTGACCACGCCCGTGGAGTTACAAGTGAGAGGGCACTGATTGGCTAAAATGCAAGTCTGTCAAAAGAACTGGAATAAGGGGGCAGTCTGCAAAGGTTTAGATACAAGGTAATCACAGAGGTAAAAAGTATATTAATGTAACTAAGATAAGGAGCAGTCTGCAAAGGCTTAGATACAAGGTAATCACAGAGGTAAAAAGTATATTAATGTAGCAAAGATAAGGAGCAGTCTGCAGAGGCTTAGATACAAGGTAATCATAGAGGTAAAAAGTGTATTATTATAACTGTGTTGGTTATGCAAAACTGGGGAATGGGTAAATAAAGGGATTATCTATCTTTTTAAACAATAAAAATTCTGGAGTAGACTGTCCCTTTTAAATCAAATTGATTTAAATCACTAGTTTAGTAAGACCGCTTTAAATTGATTTAAATCACTAGTTTAGTAAGACCGCTTTAAATTGATTTAAATCACTAGTTTAGTAAGACCGCTTTAAATTGATTTAAATCACTAGTTTAGTAAGACCGCTTTAAATTGATTTAAATCACTAGGGCCTAGATTTGGAGTTTGGCGGTAGCCGTGAAAACCAGCGTTAGAGGCTCCTAACGCTGGTTTTAGGCTACCGCCGGTATTTGGAGTCATTCAAAAAAGGGTCTAATGCTCACTTTTCAGCCGCAACTTTTCCATACCGCAGATCCCCTTACTTCAATTGCGTATCCTATCTTTTCAATGGGATCTTTCTAACTCCGGTATTTAGAGTCATGTCTGAAGTGAGCGTTAGAAATCTAACGACAAAACTCCAGCCGCAGAAAAAAGTCAGTAGTTAAGAGCTTTCTGGGCTAACGCCGGTTCATAAAGCTCTTAACTACTGTACTCTAAAGTACACTAACACCCATAAACTACCTATGTACCCCTAAACCGAGGCCCCCCCACATCGCCGACACTCAAATACATTTTTTTAACTCCTAATCTGCCGACCACCACCTACGTTATACTTATGTACCCCTAATCTGCTGCCCCTAACACCGCCGACCCCTATATTATATTTATTAACCCCTAACCTGCCCCCCACAACGTCGCAGCCAGCTACCTACAATAATTAACCCCTAATCTGCCGACCGCAAAGAGCCGCCACCTACATTATAGCTATGTACCCCTAATCTGCTGCCCCTAACACCGCCGACCCCTATATTATATTTATTAACCCCTAATCTGCTGAGTGGACCGCACCGCTACTATAATAAAGTTATTAACCCCTAATCCGCCTCACTAACCCTATAATAAATAGTATTAACCCCTAATCTGCCCTCCCTAACATCGCCGACACCTAACTTCAATTATTAACCCCTAATCTGCCGACTGGAGCTCACCGCTATTCTAATAAATGTATTAACCCCTAAAGCTAAGTCTAACCCTAACACTAACACCCCCCTAAATTAAATATAATTTTAATCTAACGAAATTAATTAACTCTTCTTAAATAAATTATTCCTATTTAAAGCTAAATACTTACATGTAAAATAAATCCTAATATAGCTACAATATAAATTATAATGATATTATAGCTATTTTAGGATTAATATTTATTTTACAGGTAACTTTGTATTTATTTTTACCAGGTACAATAGCTATTAAATAGTTAAGAACTATTTAATAGCTAAAATAGTTAAAATAATTACAAATTTACCTGTAAAATAAATCCTAACCTAAGTTACAATTAAACACTACACTATCAATAAATAAATTAAATAAAATACCTATAATTATCTACAATTAAACCTAACACTACACTATCAATAAATAAATTAAATACAATTCCTACAAATAAATACAATGAAATAAACTAACTAAAGTACAAAAAATAAAAAAGAACTAAGTTACAAAAAATAAAAAAAATATTTACAAACATTAGAAATATATTACAACAATTTTAAACTAATTACACCTACTCTAAGCCCCCTAATAAAATAACAAAGCCCCCCAAAATAAAAAAATGCCCTACCCTATTCTAAATTACTAAAGTTCAAAGCTCTTTTACCTTACCAGCCCTGAACAGGGCCCTTTGCGGGGCATGCCCCAAGAAGTTCAGCTCTTTTGCCTGTAAAAAAAAACATACAATACCCCCCCCCAACATTACAACCCACCACCCACATACCCCTAATCTAACCCAAACCCCCTTAAATAAACCTAACACTAAGCCCCTGAAGATCTCCCTACCTTGAGTCGTCTTCACCCAGCCGAGCCAAATTCTTCATCCAAGCGGAGCAAGAAGAGGTCCTCCATCCGGTAGAAGTCTTCATCCAAGCGGGGCAGAAGAGGTCTTCCATCCGATTGAAGTATTCATCCAATCGGAATCTTCTATCGTCATCCATCCGGAGCGGAGCGGCAGCATCCTGAAGACCTCCGACGCGGAACATCCATCCTGGCCGACGACTGAACGACGAATGACGGTTCCTTTAAATGACGTCATCCAAGATGGCGTCCCTCGAATTCCGATTGGCTGATAGGATTCTATCAGCCAATCGGAATTAAGGTAGGAATATTCTGATTGGCTGATGCAATCAGCCAATCAGATTGAGCTCGCATTCTATTGGCTGTTCCGATCAGCCAATAGAATGCAAGCTCAATCTGATTGGCTGATTGGATCAGCCAATCGGATTGAACTTGATTCTGATTGGCTGACTCCATCAGCCAATCAGAATATTGCTACCTTAATTCCGATTGGCTGATAGAATCCTATCAGCCAATCGGAATTCGAGGGACGCCATCTTGGATGACGTCATTTAAAGGAACCGTCATTCGTCGTTCAGTCGTCGGCCAGGATGGATGTTCCGCGTCAGAGGTCTTCAGGATGCTGCCGCTCCGCTCCGGATGGATGACGATAGAAGATTCCGCTTGGATGAATACTTCAATCGGATGGAAGACCTCTTCTGCCCCGCTTGGATGAAGACTTCTACCGGATGGAGGACCTCTTCTTGCTCCGCTTGGATGAAGAATTTGGCTCGGCTGGGTGAAGACGACTCAAGGTAGGGAGATCTTCAGGGGCTTAGTGTTAGGTTTATTTAAGGGGGGTTTGGGTTAGATTAGGGGTATGTGGGTGGTGGGTTGTAATGTTGGGGGGGGGGTATTGTATGTTTTTTTTTTACAGGCAAAAGAGCTGAACTTCTTGGGGCATGCCCCGCAAAGGGCCCTGTTCAGGGCTGGTAAGGTAAAAGAGCTTTGAACTTTAGTAATTTAGAATAGGGTAGGGCATTTTTTTTTATTTTGGGGGGCTTTGTTATTTTATTAGGGGGCTTAGAGTAGGTGTAATTAGTTTAAAATTGTTGTAATATATTTCTAATGTTTGTAAATATTTTTTTATTTTTTGTAACTTAGTTCTTTTTTATTTTTTGTACTTTAGTTAGTTTATTTCATTGTATTTATTTGTAGGAATTGTATTTAATTTATTTATTGATAGTGTAGTGTTAGGTTTAATTGTAGATAATTATAGGTATTTTATTTAATTTATTTATTGATAGTGTAGTGTTTAATTGTAACTTAGGTTAGGATTTATTTTACAGGTAAATTTGTTATTATTTTAACTATTTTAGCTATTAAATAGTTCTTAACTATTTAATAGCTATTGTACCTGGTAAAAATAAATACAAAGTTACCTGTAAAATAAATATTAATCCTAAAATAGCTATAATATCATTATAATTTATATTGTAGCTATATTAGGATTTATTTTACATGTAAGTATTTAGCTTTAAATAGGAATAATTTATTTAAGAAGAGTTAATTAATTTCGTTAGATTAAAATTATATTTAATTTAGGGGGGTGTTAGTGTTAGGGTTAGACTTAGCTTTAGGGGTTAATACATTTATTAGAATAGCGGTGAGCTCCAGTCGGCAGATTAGGGGTTAATAATTGAAGTTAGGTGTCGGCGATGTTAGGGAGGGCAGATTAGGGGTTAATACTATTTATTATAGGGTTAGTGAGGCGGATTAGGGGTTAATAACTTTATTATAATAGCGGTCCGGTCAGAAGATTAGGGGTTAATAAGTGTAGGCAGGTGGAGGCGACGTTGTGGGGGGCAGATTAGGGGTTAATAAATATAATATAGGGGTCGGCGGTGTTAGGGGCAGCAGATTAGGGGTACATAGGGATAATGTAAGTAGCGGCGGTTTACGGAGCGGCAGATTAGGGGTTAAAAATAATATGCAGGGGTCAGCGATAGCAGGGGCGGCAGAATAGGGGTTAATAAGTGTAAGGTTAGGGGTGTTTAGACTCGGGGTACATGTTAGGGTGTTAGGTGCAGACGTAGGAAGTGTTTCCCCATAGCAAACAATGGGGCTGCGTTAGGAGCTGAACGCGGCTTTTTTGCAGGTGTTAGGTTTCTTTTCTGCTCAAACAGCCCCATTGTTTCCTATGGGGGAATCGTGCACAAGCACGTTTTTGAGGCTGGCCGCGTCCGTAAGCAACTCTCGTATCGAGAGTTGAAGTTGCGTTAAATATGCTCTACGCTCCTTTTTTGGAGCCTAACGCAGCCATTCTGTGGACTCTCAATACCAGAGTTATTTTTATGGTGCGGCCAGAAAAAAGCCGGCGTTAGATACGCGGGTCTTTACCGACAAAACTCTATCTAGCCGTAGTTTAGTAAGACCGCTTTAAATTGATTTAAATCACTAGTTTAGTGAGATCGCTTTTAAATTGATTTAACTTTTCAGATTATTTTTATATATAAGAGCATTGCTGATCTGGTTATATATCATTAGATATGCATAGATAAATAGATAGATAGATAGATCACTGAAATGAATTAAATTATTGGGAAGTGAACTATCTCCAGTTTAATAGGTTGATCATTAATATTTGATCAACTTTTAATCTCTACTTTATTAGAAGGAGAAAAATTACTATTACATTTAATAATAACCATTTAAATAGTTTTATTTAACTAAAGAAAAATAACCATTACCTTAATATCAATTACTTAGTTTTATTTAACTAAAACAATAACATTTATATGTCATTTTAATTCTTGTTCCTCCTTCCTCACAGTTAGGTCCTTGTGCAGATCTATTCCACTACAAACCATCTTCTATACAGGGAGCTTCTTGATACTTAGTATGGGTTGATTCTATGTACATAGATTTGCAGGGGAGCAATGGCATTAAAGGGACAGTAAAGTCAAAATTAAACTTCCATGATTTAGAAAGAACATGCAATTTTTAACAATTTTCCAATTTACTTCTCTTATCTAATTTTCTTCGTTCTTTTACTATCCATTGTTGAAAAGCTTGCATAGGTAGACTCAGAAGCAATGCACTATTGTAAGCTAGCTGCTTGTCACTGTCTCACCCAATGTGCTCAGCTAGGCCCCGGTAGAGCATTGCTCTCCTTCAACAAAGGATTCCTAGAGAATTAAGCAAATCTGAAAATGTTATGCTCTATCTGAAACCCAAAAGTTTTATTTCATGATTAAGTCCCTTTAAAGGGACACTAAACCCAATTGTTTTCTTTCATTATTCAGATAGAGCATGCAATTTTAAGCAACTTTCTAATTTACTCCTATTATCAATTTTTCTTCGTTCTCTTGCTATCTTTATTTGAAAAAGAAGGCATCTAAGCTAAGGAGCCAGCCTATTTTTGTTCAGAACAATAGACAGCACTTGTTTATTGGTGCTGTCCAATCAGCAAGGACAACCCAGGTTCTGAACAAAAAATGGTCCGGTTTTAAACTTACATTCTTGCTTTTCAAATAAAGGTAGCAAGAGAATGAAGAAAAATTGATAATAGGAGTAAATTAGAAAGTTGCTTAAAATTGTATGCTCTATCTGAATCACAAAAGGAAAAAATTGGGTTCAGTGTCCCTTTAAGGTCTAGTTCTCAACTCTGTATGTTAATGTTATAACATTTTGCTGTGAAGATGTGATCATATCTTCAAGATAAAAAAAAATGCCCAAAATAATATGAGAGAAACCTCTGGGAGAGTAGGACCAACTAAAAATAAATATCACAGCCATGAATATACAGCATCTTGTTATGTAATTAAAAAATAATCTTTTAGGATGAAATAACTCTATATTATAATGTATATTAAATAGATTTTTTCCTCAAAAAGCATTTTATAATTAAAAAAAAACAAAATTTATGCTTACCTGATAAATGTATTTCTTTCCGGATATGGTGAGTGCACAACGTCCTCAATTACTGTTGGTAATATCACTCCTGGCCAGCAGGAGGAGGCAAAGAGCACCACAGCTAAGCTGTTAAGTATCACTTCCCTTCCCACAAACCCCAGTCATTCGACCGAATGGAAATGGGGAAAAAAGAAGAAACACAAAGGCGTAGAGGTGTTTGAGGTTTAGTCAAAAATAACTGTCTTAAAATAAAGGGTGGGGGTCGTGGACTCACCATATACGGAAATAAATACATTTATCAGGTAAGCATAAATTTTGTTTTCTTTCCTATGATATGGTGAGTCCACGATGTCCTCAATTACTGTTGGGAACCAGTACCAAAGCTAGAGGACACAAAGACCAGGGAGGGAGAAGAAGACAGGTAGACCTAAACAGAAGGCACCACTGCTTGAAGAACCTTTCTCCCAAAAGAAGCCTCAGCCGAGGCAAAAGTATCAAATTTGTAAAATTTTTAAAAAGTATGCAGAGATGACCAAGTTGCAGCCTTGCAAATCTGTTCCACAGAAGCCTCATTTTTGAAGGCCCAAGAAGAGGAGACGGCTCTCGTGGAATGAGCCGTAATTCTCTCAGGAGGCTGCTGAGCGGCAGTCTCATAAGCAAAACGAATTTATAATTCTCAACCAGAGAGAATGAGAAGTAGCAGTAGCTTTCTGACCCTTACGTTTTCCAGAGAAAATGACAAATGGAGCAGAAGTATGGCGAAAGTCCTTAGACGTCTGTAGATAAAATTTCAAAGCGCTCACAACGTCCAAGTTGTGCAACAAACGTTCCTTATGAGAAGGATTAGGACATAGTGAAGAAACAACAATTTACTGATTAATATTTCTATCAGAAACCACTTTAGGAAGGAAACCTAACTTTGTATGAAGAACCGCATTATAAGCATGAATGATAAGATAAGGCGAATCGAGATTAGAGACTCTCCGAGCCAAAGAGATAGCAATAAGAAACAAAACCTTCCAAGATAACAACTTAATATCTATGGAATGCAATGGCTCAAACTGAGCCTGCTGCAAAACTTTAAGAACAAGATTAAGGCTCCAAGGAGGAGCAACAGACTTAAACACTGGCCTGATCCTGACCAAGGCCTGACAAAAAGACTGCACATCTGGCACGTCCGCCAGGCGCTTGTGTAGCAAAATAGATAATGCAGAAATCTTACCCTTCAGAGTACTGACTGACAAACCCTTCTCTACACAGGAGCTATTAGAATCAGCGATGCTCTCTCCTGTTTGATAAGAGCAATGACTCGTGGAAGGAGAGCAAAAGGAGGAAATGGGTATGCCAGCCTGAAATCCCAAGGGACCGCCAGTGCATCTACCAGAGCGGCCTGTGGATCTCTTTACCTTGAACCGTACCTTGGAAGCTTGGCATTCTGCCGAGACACCATCAGATCCAGCTCCGGCACCCCCCATTTGAGGGTTAAGCAGGAGAACACCTCCAGATGGAGTGCCCACTCCCCGGGATGAAAAGTCTGTCTGCTCAGGAAATCCGCTTCCCAGTTGTCCACTACTGGAATGTGGATGGCAGACAGCAATTGTGAGCTTCCGCCCACTGAACAATCCGATCCACCTCCTTCATGGCTAAGGAACTCCGAGTTCCTCCCTGGTGGTTGATGTAAGCCACTGAGGTGATATTGTCCAACTGGAACTTGATAAACCAGGCTAAGGACAACTGAGGCCAAGCCATCAGAGCATTGTAAATCTCTCTCAACTCCAAGATGTTTATGGGTAAAGTAGACTCCTCCTAAGTCCATAGTCCTCTCCCCTTTAACGAATTCCAAACTGCTCCTCAACCCAGCAGGTTGAAAACCTCTACGGAAGAGAGTCTCTTGTCAACACATCTAGATCTATCCTCTGAGAGAGATCAGAGAGGTCTCTGCTCCATTGCCTGAGCATGCATATCTGCAGAGCTCTCAAATGTAACCAAGCAAAGGGAATGATGTCCATGGAAGCGACCATCAGACCAATTACTTCCATATATTGAGACACTGATGGCCAAACAGTAGACTGCAGAGAGAGGCAAGTATCTTTGATTTTCTGACCTCCATCAGAAATATTTTAATTGCTAGGGAATCTATTATGGCCCCTAAGAAAACCACCCTTGTAGCTGGAACAAGGGAACTCTTTTCCAGATTCACTTTCCATCTGTGGGAACGTAGAAAAGACAACAAAATCTCCGTATGAGAGTTTGCTTTTTGAAAAGATGGCGTCTAAACCAATATGTCGTCCAGGTATGGCGCTACAGCAATTCCATGAGACCTGATCACTGCCAAGAGAGCCCACAGAACCTTTGAGAAAATTCTGGGAGCTGTGGCAAGGCCAAACGGAAGTGCCACAAACTGAAGGTGTTTGTCCAGGAAGGCAAATCTCAGAAATTTTTGATGATCCCTGTGAATGGGAACATGAAGGTACGCATCCTTCAGGTCTATGGTCGTCATGAACTGACCCTCTTGCACTAAAGGAAGAATGGAACGGATAGTTTCCATCTTGAAGGACAGTACTCTGAGAAACTTTTTTAGACACTTCAGGTCTAGTATAGGTCGGAAAGTTCCCTCTTTTTTGGGAACCACAAACAGATTGGAATAAAAACCTAGACCCTGTTCCTGTACTGGGACTGGAACTATCACTTCCAGGAAGGAAAGATCCTGTACACATTTCAACGCCTCTTTTTTTTTTATCTGGTCTGCAGATGATCTTGAGAGGTGAAACCTGTCCCTGGGAGGAAAAGTCTTGAATTCCAATTTGTAACCCTGAGATACTATGTCCACAGCCCAGGGATCTGGGACATCTCACATCCATGCTTGAGAGAACTGAGAATGTCTGCCCCCACTTCATCCAATCCCGGATTGGGGGCAAACCCTTCATGCTGTCTTAGACTCAGCTGCGGGTTTCTTTGATTGCTTCCTTTTGTTCCAAGACTGATTGGGTTTCAAAGAAAACTTGGACTGTTCCTGCTTAGATGATAAAGGGGAAGACTTTCCTCTGAAGTTATGTAAGGAACAAAAATTACTCCTTTCGACCTTTTCTTCTTGTCTTGTGGAAGAAAAGACCACATTCCATCTGTAATATCAGAAATAATTTCTGTTAGACCGGGTCCAAACAAGATCTTACCCTTGTAGGGAATCGCCAGAAGCTTGGACTTAGAGGAAACATCAGCTGAACAAGATTTTAGCCACAACGCTCTGTGCGCTAGCACAGCAAATCCAGAAATGTTTTAATACCCTGCATGGAAGCGTTGGTAATAAAGGAATTGGCTAATTTAAGAGCCTTTATCCTGTCACTTAATCCTTAATCTCCTCTAAAGATGTCTCTGTCTGAATAGACTCAGACAAGGCGTCCAACCAATAGGCTGCCGCACTTGTCACAGTGGCAATACACACTGCAGGTTGCCATTGGAGATCTTGATGAACATACATCTTCAAATAAGAACAAGTCATGAAAGACAGAAAATAAGAGGCGCTCTTGGTGTAGTATGTCCTAAACAAACTTCAAAGGACAGAACAGAGATGGAGATATACTCACAAAAGGCGTTGCACATGCAGTGCAATAACGGACAAGCCGAAGCTTCAGAGACGTTCGTCTGACTCGCATAGGCAATGGACGCTGTAGTCAGAACGAGGCTCCCCACAATGACTGCTTCCGATGACAACTCCCGATGCGGGATACCGATCAGCTTACCAGCAAAAATAGTCCCCAATAGTAAGACTCCAACCAGGCGGATCTTAAGGTATAGGGGTATATACAAAATTCTAATGTCCAGAGCAAGGATAAAATAATAAAATATTTTATTAAAACATATAAAATTGTTGCTTAGCAACGCGTTTCTCGGCTGAGTGCCTAGCCTGTGAAGCTGCGCCACAATATTAAAGGCGTGCTTCCAGCCAGAAAAGAAACAAAATGTAGCAGTTTCCGGTAGCACTATAGCTAATACAGCTTACGAAAGCAATGCCCCAAGCAAAACACCAAGAACCGTATATGATAAAGTACTGTCTCTTGAATTAATTCTACTTGCAAATAAACTTTGCATTACATTAACCAAGATAAGGAGGTAACTCTTTCCTCTCCATAAAAGAGTTTAACCCCCGTCTCTCCTTGTCACACTACAGAGTGCCTGCTTACTGCCATAATAATCCCTTTCATAGGATTGTAGTCCCAGAAATGTTGGTCTTTCTTAACCCTTTCAGTGCCAGCCTCCTAGCCCCAGAAGACAAAAAGGCACTTACCTGCACCTCTAGCTGTCCGGCTGTAAACCTACTCTGGCTTTTTAGACAAGGGCAACAACATGTTGGGAAAACGTAGTATAGCCCACCTCAAGTTCCTAACTGCTTTAAAGCCACCACTACCCTACTGAAGAGATTAACGTGGAGTACGGCTAGACCCAGACTTGAAAAGGAAAGATCAGAGTAAACCTAGTCTGGCTTTCTAGTCTTGCTTGAAGTAAAAGAAATCCAATTTTCTTCAGACACCAAAACTTCACCTCCTTCATGCACTAAGGCAAAGTGAATGACTGGGGTTTGTGGGAAGGGAAGTGATACTTAACAGCTTGGCTGTGGTGCTCTTTGCCTGCTCCCGTTGGCCAGGAGTGATATTCCCAGCTGTAATTGAGGATGTTGTGGACTTTTTTTTTTTTAGCCACCCTGATATAATACAACTTGGGTTGTTAAATCGTGACAGCCAATGATGTGCAACTGCTAAAATAGTTTATCTTTGTTCCTGATTTGATTTATCTTAATTAATCTATCTCTCTCCCTGTTTTTCTTGCTGACGCCTACATTTCACATAGATTTGTCAGTACTAGAAACAGATGGGAAATATAAGTGTCACTGCTGCATGTCACAAATAAAACTAGTTATTCAACTTCACAGTAACTTCCTAATTAGGTGGCCATGCAACAAAGTTGCAGGACAACCTATTGTTATTGTCAGGATTATTAGGTGGCCATGCAACAAAGTTGCAGGACAACATATTGTTATTGTCAGGATTATTATTATTATTTAATTTTTTTTTTTTTATTATTATTCCGCCACTTTTTCAATTGCTTATAAAAACAGCATAACTCAAAAACTCATGAAACTTGGCACAATGCTAGAGATCTATGCTGTGCATAATCCTGTGCAACATAAATCTTACAGGTCATGTGATCTAGCAGCCATATTGCTTTTTGCGACAAATTTCGACAACCGCTTGAAAATCTTATGTTACAGCTGTGAAACATGCTGAGTGTACTGCTGTACTGACCTAGAATAAAGTTTGTTCAAGAGAAGTGATTTAGTCACATGATCTAGCTGCCATTTTGAAATGTGCGAAAATCTTTAAACATCTTCTTCTCTGCAACCGCTAAGTGCAATGAAGCGCAATTTTGCACATGTGCTCCTTGCAAGGTCCTCTAATAAGTTTGTTCAAACTGTGAATTTTCCATAATCAACATGGCTGCTATGAGCCATTCGCCTTTTTATCGCTGTTTAATTGCGTAAATTTGCACTTTACGCATTATGTTTACACTATTTAACTATATTACAGTGTAGTAGACACATGAGTACACATAGTCATGATCCCTAAAGGCGATATTGCAGTAAAAATTCGCACTGCGCAGTTGCCTTTGTGAAATAAAACATTTGCAAATTTTCATAAAACTTCTGCAAATTGTAAAGGTCTATAGTGAGCATTAGTATGTACAATTTGAAAGCCATACAATGCATAGCTTGGCGGCCATTTTGTTTTGTATGCGCTGTTTTTAAAAACTATAAAAATCTTCTTCTCCGAAACCGCTTAAGGCACACACTTGAAATTTTGTTTACAGAGTTATTTTATGACTAACATTCAGATTTGTTCAAGAGAAGTTGATAGGTCATGTGGTTTGGCAGCCATTTTGAATTGTTCAAAAACGCTTAACGATATTTTTACATTAATAATAAAACAAAAACCGTTTCACAAAAATGCTTTATTTTTGCCTTGTTTATTGACATCTATGGTGACAATTATTGTGCATTATATAGAGGCTGTATATCATATAATCTGGCAGCCATTTTGTTTTATGCGAAAATTTTGAAAATGTGTTTTCTTTCCAATCGCTTATGTTAAAGCTGTGAAATTTGCTGTAAAACAAAATCTTGTGACCTAGAGTTACATCTGATCGTGATGAAAGTATTGGTCATATGGTGGGGCAGCCATCTTGAAAAACGCAAAAATTTCGAAAATGTGTTTTCTTTCTAACTGCTAATGTTAGAATTGTAAAAACTTCTATAAAGCTTTATATTGTGACTTAGCTGCTTCTATGCCATTGCAATGTTGATGCTCATGGCCACCTCTATCGCTGCTTGCAGCTATATTTCAATGTGTTTTTAGGTAACATTCCTCTACCTCTTCAAGAAAAAAAAACCTATTTTTTTAAATTGTTTTTCTTATTAATAATTAAAAAAAAAATCAGGATTTTCTTAAGGGGACACTAAACCCATTTTTTTTCTTTCATGATTCAGATAGAGCATCAATTTTAAGCAACTTTCTAATTTGCTCGTATTATAAATTTTTCTTCATTCTCTTGGTGTCTTAATTTGAAAAAGCAGGAATGGAGCTGGCCTTTTTTTGGTTCAACAAACTGGGTAACGCTACTTCTAGTCACCAATCAGCAAGCACTACCCAGGTGGTGAACCAAAAATGAGCAGGCTCATTAGCTTAGATTCTAGCATTTCAAATTAAAGATACTAAGTGAACAAAGACAAATTGATAATAGGAGTAAATTAGAAAGTTGCTTAAAATTGCTGCTCTAACTGAATCATGAAAGAAAAAAATAGGTTTATCATCCCTTTTCATTTTTAGGATCCTTAAAAGTGTATAGATTTTAGCAAATCTTTAAAAGTATAGCTGCACTTCAGCTAGCTAGATTGATATGGATAAAATAGACTAAGAGGTAAATTCATAGATAGATATGATACATAGATAAAATAGTTGTGTATGTATATGTGTGTGTGTATATATATATATATATATATATATATATATATGTGTATGTATATGTGTGTGTGTGTGTATATGTATATATATGTATGTGTATGTATGTATATATGTGTGTGTATATATATATATATATATATATATATATATATATACACATACATACATACATACATGGGCGAAACTACAGGGGGTGCAGAGGTCGCAGGTGCGACTGGGCCCCTGAGGGTGGGGGCCCAGCTTTAAAAAAAAACAAAAAAACAAAAACCTACCACTGCTTGCACTGATATCATGTGAATGTGACATGACTACAGGGGTTAGTGTTTCTGTTTTACCCATTGATTTCACTGACTACTGTGGTCACTTTATAAAGTTCTGGGCGGGTAGGGTCAGGCCAGCCATCTCACCGGCAGATTACAGACTGTGGGGTTAAATAGTGTCTATATATATATATATATATATATATATATATATATATATATATATATATATATATATATATATATATATATATATATATATATATATATATATATATATATATATATATAAACAAATAGAACCTGCTCCAAAGCCAAATTATAAAATTGAGGTAAGTCTGTAACTGATCACAAACAACTGCTGATTCAAGTCAGAGAAAGCAATTTATTAAATCATAAACTTCTCTATGATTGAATACAAATAATATCACATGTATATAGCATACAGCAAAAATCCTAGTAATCCTAAAAACCCCCGGGGGATAAGTGATGACCAAAATTATGAACCTATATATACCGGTATATGTACTGCTAACTAATTATATAACTTAGAATGAAAATATAGCTACACAATATTAGCAGCAGAGTAACATAAACGGCAGATCAAAGAATATCTTGGCCCATAAATAACAATAATAGCTAAGAAACCAAATTGCAGCACTAAAGACTTAGCCCATGAAAGCATCATGATAATAAACATAGAATGTCCTTGTTAGCCAGCTATAATGATAATAGGAAATATGTGCATGCAAATCCGTAAGTTGTAGCAGTAGTGAAACTTAGTAGCATACAGTTAATACAGACATCCGATGTTACTTCCAAGCATAAAACACTTGTCAAAGCAGATGATTTTCAAAGCGTAATGTGATGGCATAGGCAATTGTTAAGCACATGCAAAAAGTCAGCTTGGTATGGCAGCTCAATACCGCTAAGGATACACTAGCTGGTCTGGTGAGCGAGTGTCGTGAAGCCTGTGTTTGTGAGCTGTAGGCTATTTGCCTTGTGATACCCGGTCTCTTATGGTGTCTACCTAAAAAGGACGCTTTGCAGATTTGCTCTATTTCAACTGTGCTTGCTTTTGCTACGTACCATCAAATGCATGTGCTTTATACTCAGTCCTGCTATATAAGTATGCCTTAAAAAAATCTACTTTGGCTGCATTGCATCAATATTGGAAGCTGTGAGTGATTAATGCCATACCAAGCTGACTTTTTGCATGTGCTTAACAATTGCCTATGCCATCACATTACGCTTTGAAAATCATCTGCTTTGACAAGTGTTTTATGCTTGGAAGTAACATCGGATGTCTGTATTAACTGTATGCTACTAAGTTTCACTACTGCTACAACTTACGGATTTGCATGCACATATTTCCTATTATCATTATAGCTGGCTAACAAGGACATTCTATGTTTATTATCATGATGCTTTCATGGGCTAAGTCTTTAGTGCTGCAATTTGGTTTCTTAGCTATTATTGTTATTTATGGGCCAAGATATTCTTTGATCTGCCGTTTATGTTACTCTGCTGCTAATATTGTGTATCTATATTTTTGTAGAGATTTCCATTCTAAGTTATATAATTAGTTAGCAGTACATATACCGGTATATATAGGTTCATAATTTTGGTCATCACTTATCCCCCGGGGGTTTTTAGGATTACTAGGATTTTTGCTGTATGCTATATACATGTGATATTATTTGTATTCAATCATAGAGAAGTTCATGATTTAATAAATTGCTTTCTCTGACTTGAATCAGCAGTTGTTTGTGATCATTTACAGACTTACCTCAATTTTATAATTTGGCTTGTATATTAGTAGTGCTGGATTAACTCATCTTTTTACTTTCTTAAATTGGACATAATTACCTTTATGAGTTCCGTGCACTGGCCCACCTGCAAATATTTTGTAAGTCAGGTGATCCATTACTTGATTGCCTATATATCATTTGGAGCGGGTTCTATTTGTATATGTATATATGTGTGTATATATATATATATATATATATATATATATATATATATATATATATATATATATATACACACACAGTAATAGGGGGTCAGACCATCTCACAGACTGTGGGCACAGGGTACCTCCTTTTGCAGACATGTAATCTGATTCACAATTTTTTCTGTGTTAAATGTAAAATAAATAAATAAATGTATTAAATTCACCTTTTTTTTGAGGGGGGAGGGGCAGTGGGGGGGCCCCTTCTTAGATTCTTGCACCTGGGCCCTGTGGTTTCTAGTTACGCCTCTGTATGTATGTGTGTGTGTGTGTATGTATATATATATATATATTTGCCGATTGAGGGTTTCCCTGGATGATGGTTATGTACAGTGTAAGCTCACTTTGACTATTCAGTTTTAAAGGTTCCTTATCACAACTCTCCATGTACTTTAGTCGGTGTTCCCTTGGCTACGCTTTAATCCCATGGTGTGTACTTATGGATGTTATACTATGGCAATGGTTAATTTCTGTTATAAAACCCCGTAAGGCTGTCTTGTAAATAGCTAAGAAAACATTTTTTTCTTCTTCCTGTATTGGTTTGCTGATTATCGAGATATCTTTGTAGACAATGCCAAATTCCCAATGTAAGGTCCAAGTATCACCAGTGAACTCACTACAGAAAACCTATAAATACTCAGTGAATGTCATACTTAGGCACCAGTACAGTATACCGATAATAACACTTCACTTGGTGGGTCTAATATTGCAGCATGTATTTTCTTACAATCTTCCATACAAAAAAGAAAAAGTTGCTGAACAGCAAACTCCCTAAACTACAATCTACTATTCAAGGCTGAAGCGCACACTCCCCTTTCTGCACCACCATATTGAGACTGAGATAGTAGTTTACACATTGCTTCCTCTTATTCAAAACTATATACAGTTCCATAATAAATTGATGGGTTGAGATATTCGAAATACAACATATGCTAAACCCTAAAATCAGGAAAGATAGAGCAACGAGTCTCTGTGGAAGTGCGCAAATGAAGTCAGAATCCAGGGGTAGTCGGGATCACAACGGATCAGGCAGCACTCTTGGAAGCGGTAAATGTAAGAAGGATAACCTGTAGAGACAGACGAAAGAGGCGCCTCATGGGACAAGTATCGTCTAAACACCACAGTAATGTACAACAGCAAAATGACCCACAGCCGAGGGTACTCACAAAAGCGGCGGTACAGACGTGTACCAGATCGAGCGAGACGGAAACTAAAGTCGCCCGTCAGACAAGCGTGGAATCGGATGACCAATCAGCAGATCTCCAGAGACAGTGTCAGAGCAGGAACCGGCAAAAAAGGAGACCAATCAACAGAGCAGAATCTCTGCAGTTGGATCACCAAGGCAACCGCCCAGGCAGCAAGCCCAACAGATCGTCAGCAGCAAACAAAAGAACAGTCAAGCAGGTGTGGAATACTCGATAGATTTATTGAGTATATAACAGATAAAAACATGCGTACAGCAACGCGTTTCTCGACAACAAAGTTGTTTCATCAGGCTGATACTAAACATGGCATACCTGCTCTATTTAACACACACCTGGGCCAATCACAATGCTCAGGCCCTTCACACAACTCCACCAATGATGAACAATGTGAAAAATGACGTGATACGTGAAAATCCTTATTGGGGAGTGTATCAGGGGCTCGAGCAGAGGATGGACATTAAATAAATACATCAGATAAATCAGATAAAAAATTACCATCAGGATATTTAATAGAAATAATAAAAACAGTATAAAACATATATAAATATATATAGACTTCTTAAAAATATTCTTACATTCATAACACTAATCGCTAGTATAGTATAATAGATTAAAAGGGGAGGAGGCAGCCCAAAATTAATATATGCGAAGATAGATGTTTATGTATATATCACAAGGGACCAAAGCAACCATGTTAAATCATATTTGACATAATAATGTAAAATCATATAAAAAATTCATTAACCCTCAACATGTTGAAAATACTAATGAGGATAATTTATTAGCACTGACAAAAATATGAAAAATATATTTAAAAACAAATCAAATCTCAAATATAAAATAACATGGTCCCTAAAAGCCTGTAAAGGCTCATTAATAATAAGTCATGTGATGAGGTTATTTGATATTTTGATAATACAGTACTACAACTCCCAATATAAGCAACCACTAGGTATAAAATTGTGTATAAAAAGTGAACTTTGTCTGACAAAAAAGCTCTCAGAACAAAGATAGGGAGATACGGAGAATATAACTAATGAAAAGCCGCTAGATCAACTCATATGTTGAGTCTATCAGGATGCATGCATTTTAACACATGGATCCAATAAGTTTCTCTCTGTCTTAATCTAAAGTATCCATTATATAAATGGGATTTAGGTATATGCTCAATAGGGGTCACAGAAAAACAATTCGTGTCACCATTATGAACATTGTTACAGTGCCTGGAGACACTATGGTTCTTGTAATTGTTCTTCATATTGCGCTGGTGTTCAGACCACCTAGTGCTAAAGTGCCTACAGGTACGCCCCACATATTGAACTCCACACATACATGTAAGTAAATATAGAACATGGTCGGAAGCACAAGAAACATGACCAATAATGGGATACGATCTATTGGTCCCCAAGGCAGAACATACAGTGATCTGAGATGTCATTGCAGAAAGAACAGGACACTTGCAGGAACTGTTCATTTAACTTTTAATCGCTGCTCCACATTAGGCTGTTCTCTTCAAACAGAGCTGTTCTCTGGCTGCACTGTGTAAGTTTTCCTTACCACAGTTGATACAGCGCAAAGTGCTGTTTGAAGTGAACAGTCAAATATTCAGTAGCGCTGCCAAGCAGTAGGGCATTAATTATCTGTCTCTCATAGATTGTTTCAAGCCCGTCCCCTAGCCTTTCACAGTTTGCAAAGCTGTTTTTTTTCTAAATGTAAGACGTTCGTTTGAGCAATGCACCTAATTTGCAATGCAATTTTCAACTAATGCACTATATTATAAAACTTTAAATATTGCTTTATTCTCCAGTTAACTAACACATTACAATTTAACTGGTGCTTTAGTGTAACTGCCTAATTTAAAATTGAATTTTATTTAAAAAAATGACCTGCAGAAAATTTTTCACTAAAAAAATCTCATTGCAGAAAGTGAAAAAAAGTTCTGCCTCTGGGCTCTTGGTTATATTGGCCCGAAAGGTTTTCTGTTTGTTGTCAATAAAATGACACATCTTGCATCTACTAGCTCTACATCTATATGAACCAGAAGGTTACACACTTAACATAGATTTAATAGGAATAGGTTGCCTCTTATGTTTAACAACTTTACAGGGAGCTAGCAGAGTCTTTAGGGTAGGGCCTCTCCTGTAGACAACCTTTGGTTTGCTACCTATCAGATTACCCAAAATAGGGTCCTTAGTCAAAATGTCCCAATGTTTATTCAAAATATGTCTAATTAATTCGTGGTTAGAATTATATTGTGTTATAAATAAAGGAGATTAATTTATATTGATATTAGTTTTTTGTTCCAGTTGTTTACTCGAACTGAAAAAATACTTATTCCTGTCATCAGATCTAGCCCTTCTATAACCTTTTTCAATAATATTAAGTGGATAGTTTTTCTCCAAAAAACGTTCTCTAAAGGTCAAGCTTTGAGAACAATTACAATTTGAAGAACAATTACAAGAACCATAGTGTCTCCAGGCACTGTAACAATGTTCATAATGGTGACACTAATTGTTTTTCTGTGACCCCTATTGAGCATATACCTAAATCCCATTTATATAATCGATACTTTAGATTAAGACACAGAGAAACTTATTGGATCCATGTGTTAAAATGCATGCATCCTGATGGACTCAACCTATGTGTTGATCTAGCGGCTTTTCATTAGTTATATTCTCCGTATCTCCCTATCTTTGTTCTGAGAGCTTTTTTGTCAGACAAAGTTCACTTTTTATACACAATTTTATACCTAGTGGTTGCTTATATTGGGAGTTGTAGTACTGTATTATCAAATATCAAATAACCTCATCACATGACTTATTATTAATGAGCTGTTAAAGGCTTTTAGGGACCATGTTATTTTATATTTGAGATTTGATTTGTTTTTTAATATATTTTTCATATTTTTGTCAGTGCTAATAAATTACCCTCATTAGTATTTTCAACATGTTGAGGGTTAATTAATTTTTTATATGATTTTACATTATTATGTCAAATATGATTTAACATGGTTGCTTTGGTCCCTTGCGATATATACATAAACATCTATCTTCGCATATATTAATTTTGGACTGCCTCCTCCCCTTTTTATCTATTTTTATCTATTATACTATACTAGCGATTAGTGTTATGAATGTAAGAATATTTTTAAGAAGTCTATATATATTTATATATGTTTTATACTGTTTTTATTATTTCTATTAAATATCCTGATCGTAATTTTTTATCTGATGTATTTATTTAATGTCCATCTTCTGCTCGAGCCCCTGATACACTCCCCAATAAGGATTTTCACGTATCACGTCATTTTTAACATTGTTCATCATTGGTGGAGGTGTGTGAAGGGCCGGAGCATTGTGATTGGCCCAGGTGTGTGTTAAATAGAGCAGGTATGCCATGTTTAGTATCAGCCTGATGAAACGACTTTGTTGTCGAGAAACGCGTTGCTGTACGCATGTTTTTATCTGTTATATACTCAATAAATCTATTGAGTATTCCACACCTGCTTGACTGTTCTTTTGTTTGCTGCTGACGATCTGTTGGGCTTGCTGCCTGGGCGGTTGCCTTAGTGATCCGACTGCCAAGATTCTGCTCTGTTGATTGGTCTCCTTTTTTGTTGGTTCCTGCTCTGACGCTGTCTCTGGAGATCTGCTGATTGGTCATCCGATTCCACGCTTGTCTGACGGGCGACTTTAGGTTCCGTCTCGCTCGATCTGGTACACGACTGTACCGCCACTTTTGTGAGTACCCTCGGCTGTGGGCCGTTTTGCTGTTGTACATTACTGTGGTGTTTAGACGATACTTGTCCCATGAGGCGCCTCTTTCGTCTGTCTCTACAGGTTATCCTTCTTAAACCCTAAAATGTATATACTATGGGCTAACTTGTACCTTAACTAGGAACGTTGCACATGGAGCTTCCGCTCTCTTAATACCTTCAGCGACGCAGGGAAGGAACCACGCTTTTCAACAGTTGTTTGAAAGTTTTGTTGATTTAGCTACTTTAGTTTGTTAATCTCCTTTGATTATTTAGCTTTCAGGGTTAAGTATCACAAATCTCCTTGTACCCTAACCAATGTTCCCTTAGCTCCGCATTAATCCCAGGGTATGGTACTTATAAATGCTATGTTATGGCAATGGTGTTCTGTAATAATGTATTGAGACAGACATAATAGTCTAATAATCAGTATATGATCTCCTTTCACTTAAAATGATACTCAGGTTCATAGCAATCTATCAGATGTGTTCAGATAATACAGCCTTTACTCAGTATAGCATATGCTGACTCCTAAAAATATATATACTACGGGTCAACAAGTCATACACTTTAACTCTGCCTTAATATATACAGCAACGCATTGAAGGCATTTTTTAACTGTTGTTTGGGTTATATGTTTATTTAGTTAATTTATTTTTATTTTTTTTTGGTTTTCAAATAAACTTTATTGAGCCATGACATTATTTAATTTAATTTGTTCGTTAATTATATTGAAAATGATGAGAAATACAGGTGATGTTTTCAACTACTATGACTCTGCACTACAGATTATGTACTAATCAGTCATTTAAGGATTTAATCAGTGTAATCACACCTTACCTTGATTCATTTATTGCTTTCCATGGAGATGATTACTTTAACGGACTAATGCTCTTAACGGGTGAATTACCTCTGGAATTCGAATGCACTGCATAGTTACTTTATGGTCACTGCATTGTATCATTGTACATGTAACTTCTTTGTAAGTCCTACACTGTATACTAAAAAATGTTATTTGCCTGTGTTTCTCAATAAAAAAAAGAATTGGTGAAAAAATAAAGCTAGTTAGATTAGAGATCAGACCGAAAGATAGATAAAATCATAGATAAATTGATACTTAGATGAAAAATATAAAAATAGATACATTGATACAGTATATAGATTGTTTATAGATTATAGCTATATAGATACATTGATAGATGGAGATATACTTATAGCTAGATGCATAATGATTCCACTAAAACGCTTTATAATTTTAGGCGCCTTTTACTTACATCACTGTCTGTCTCTCTGCCCTAAGGGTTTTTTGATCCTGATGTGGTGGGTGGTACAACCAATCAGAAGCCATACTGTCCCCACATATTGACAAAAAGCTAGCGCTTCAGCAGTGTTAACGTAAACACAGCGCTGCTTTACTTCTCCAGTGCACCAAGGTACAAGGTGCTTGTGCTTTCCTGGCACTATGGGGCAAGATAAAAAGCGGCATCGGTGAAATCAAGAAATGATGTAGTAGGTCCTGGGCACGCAGTGAGTATTGTCTGTATGGTGAACAAAAGCTTCTATTTAAAGTGAAAGGGCAACAAAGTGGCCCGACATTTGTGACAAAAAAAATGATGCAAAATGCATAAAGGATATAAATAATGCGCTCAAGATTGCGTGCTCCCTAGGTATAAACTTGTGGGTGAATCGTTATGGGAGGCTCTGAGACCTATGACATTTTCATTGCACCCAAACAAAACGTAGGCAGCGGAGTTTACCTGCTAGTGTGTACAAAACAAGCCACGGTTAGCAAAATTAATTATTTTACTTTCAGTTTAGATTATAGATGCATTAAAGCCTCCAATCACTGCAGTGCGCTAAATGCAGCCACCAATCGGCAAGTTCTACCCAGGGTGCTGAAACAAAAATGGGCCGGCTCCTATGCTTACATTCCTCCTTTTTCAAATAAAGATACCAAGAGAACAAAGAAAAAAATGAAAATAGGAGTAAATTAGAACTTTGCTTAAAATTGCATGCTCTATCTGAGTCATGAAATAAAAAAATTGGGTTTCATATCTCTTTAATCTTCAAAAAAAGTATACAAAGATAGCAAAGCAAATTTGATAATAGAAATAAAATGGTAAGTTATTTACATGCAAATGTGATTATTGATCTTATTGGCCTTTTAATACCATATTCTATTCAGCACTGGATAATCATGCTTATACTTCTGAAAGGGGATACCTGCCTCAGCTCAGCTGATATACAAAGTATTCTCTGTGTCCGACTTACAATGAACCTTTGTTTGGACCAAAATTTCTTTGCATGAATAGACAAATATAACTTCTGATGGGTACGATATAGCTGCTCAACCTGCAAATGATTATATTTAAAGTGATGGTAAATCCGAGCGGTTTTGAAACACTAAGATTTACCAGTGCTATATAATAAAGGGGACTTTCAGTCCTGAAGTATAAAAAAACTTCATACTGAAAGTTCCTTTATTTGCAGGGAACTTATGCCGGGCTGCCCACAGCAAAACACTGTTTTCTCAATGAGGTGGCATTTCCACCTCTTAGCCAATAGCGTGCCAGCCATCTGTCAAAATTCCAAAGGGCAAGCATTGCTATTGGCTAAGATGTAGAAACATTGTCTCATTGAAAAAATAGCGTTTTGCATAAACTCTCTGCAAATAAAGGAACCTTTAATATGAAGTTTTTAATAATAATTCTTATTTAATATTTTATTTGTAATTTTAATAACGTGCCTTAAAGGGATATTAGATCCAAAAAAATTGACAGAGCACACAATTTAAAAAAAAAAGTTTCCAATTTACTTATATGATTAAATTTGCTTTGTTCCCATGATACTCTGTGTCTGGAGCACTACATGGCAGGAAATAGTAATGTCATCTAGTGCTCTTGCACATGGATAACATTCTTGCAAAACTGCTGCCAAATAGTGCTCCAAAAATGGTCTGGCTCCTAGGCTTACATCACTGCTTTTTAACAAAAGATACCAAGAGTGAAGAAAAATTGATAGTAAAAGTAAATTAGAAAGTTGTTGAGGGGCAGAGCTAGGCCATGCAGGCAAATGGCCACGAACTAGACTAAGCTCTGTGTAGGGGAAAGGACCCGACAGTGGTTTCAGAGCTATGTGTAAGCTATGACACACAACTTCTTGGGACACACTAGGCAAGACATCAAGGCACTAAGTGAAAACCCCCCTGTTAAACCAGCTATCCTAGTAGGGCTTTGTGACGCTGTGACTTAGTAATATTACAGGAATATAGTGTACAGTGTGAAACCGCAACTTGCAACCAGGCATTGTTCATCATTTTCCGGCCCTACATCGATACAATAAAGAAGCAGTGCTTACCCATCTTCTTGCAGACAATGCCACACAGCGTTGTTTCAGCGTTTCTTCGGCGTGTACACACTTGTGCCCCCCCCTTCACCGCTGACGTCAGAATCCAGGAGCCATACAGGAGGAGTCTCCGCCCAAGACGTCCGATAAGCAGCAGCCAACACAAGAACAATTAGTACGGCTGCACCAGAAAAACTGACGAGGAGAGCTTCGTAATGTGGTAAAAAGGATTTATTGGGCAAAAATATAAAATCAAAAATTATACTGACATAGTCACCATCAAGTGAAAAATAACTCACTCCCGGACCGGAGTGAGTAAAGAGTAGCAAAAAAGAAACAGTAGTTCATCATTTTCCGGCCCTACCTGGTGCTTCCCTGTACTCTTCTCGCACTCTTTCTGTATTATCTTGCATTACCTTACAATTATCTGGGAACGGTCTACAGGCTGCAAGATAAACAGACAACAGTTCACAACAGTCTACCTGGATAAGCCGTCACCATCACCACTCCCGCCACCTCCGCTATTGTGGATACCGTTTGGAGTCTGGGGCTTTGGATGATAATGGACGCTCTCTGATGTCATCAATATCACAGAGCGGAGTGGAGCTGGCTCTGGAGAATGTCTGGTAAAAACGGCAGGCGCGTTCTGGTGAGAATGTCATGAGTATGCTATTAAGACAGTACAGTACATGCACCTTAACTTCGCAGACTTGTTTTTATGTACAGGCATTTATATGCTTGATGCTCGACTGGCAGTAAAACGGCTGAGGGAAAAAAGTGTGTACAAGGGCGTTATGCAATGCGAATGCAAGAGTAAGGGGCTATGATGTCAGGGTTTTTTCCCTGTTTTGTTGGCCATGTGCTGCTGGCAGCCATTTTACTCACCTCTCTTGCTGACTCTGGTGCATACTGTGTGATGCTGCTCATTTCCTGCACTTCCTTTTATGGCCAGACTGGTAAACATCATCCGTGTGAGACAGGATGCAGTCTCAGAATTGCGATGTCATCACTTATTATTTAGTTGAAATAAATTTTTATTAACCACACTCCTCCAGCAGAAAAGAAAATACAGACTTTCAATCATTAAATAGCATCAGATCTTGGGGAACAGTAATCACATTTCAAAAAGAGTGTCTTTCAATATCACTTCTGATTCCAAAAAGTCTCTCCTGTATTTGGAAATACACCCATGTTGCTATGTTGAGCTACTGCTAAGGACAGTAAGCGGATTTCCACAATTTAATTTTGGCAAGATCAGTCCCCTTTGTTTTGTGCAGTCTACTGTACATTTTCAGACAGAAGTGTTTTTTTTTAAAACATAAACCCATGATCCCTCAAACATTTTCTTAACAATGTCTATCATATATTGTCCGTTTGGGGAGCACGTAATATGTAGGAGGCATAACTATCCAGGATTCTCAGCCCCTATAACAAGAAATTAAAACTAAAACTATATAAACACAAAAACAATAACCATCAATGCACAATTCAAACTTATATCTCAATACTTCAGCGTTGTATTTTGTCACTTTAACACTTCATGGAGTTATTTGTTCATCTTGTCTTACTCCTAATCTAACCAGCTGGTTCTATTCCCCGCCACCCCTACTCTCTTCCCAATCAGTGTTTCTCACCCCCTCCCGCTCCACTTCCCCCTCAGCTACTGCCGATGCACGGCCATTTTCCCCGGACAATATCCAATAAAACCATACTTTCTGAAATTGGACCTCTGTGTCTTGGATCTGTGCTGCTGACTCATACATTGAATACACCAATTTAATTCTGGCTATTACTTCTGACCACGACGGTACCTCCGTTTTCCAATATTTAGCAATCACTATCCTGGTCGTAGTGCACAATATTCTGATGAACGTATTAATGTGTTTGTTCAATCTAGGGATGCGTTCATGTAACAGAGCCTGAGCGGGCGTGAGGTTAATCCTCTCGTCCAACACTCTTTCAAATAGTAAAGATAAGTTTTGCCAGACTTGACGCACTTTAGGACATTCCCACCACATGTGAAGGTATGAACCTACCTCACTACACCCTCTGTAACAAAATTTAGAGCTGTCTTTTCCCATGTGGGCTGTCCTAATTGGGGTTAGGTACCACCTGAAAGATGTCTTAAGTGCATTCTCCCTCAAGTCAGCCCCAATGAGGCCCTTACAGGTTTGGTGCAATGTTTCTTGCCATCTGTCCCGTTCTAAGTCTTTATCTAAGTCCGTGTCCCAGTTTGCCATTACTGTTGTTTTAGAGTCACATTTAATTTCCTGAATTGAGATGTATAGCCCAGATATTGCCCTCTTGGGTCGAGCAGTCGCTATACATAGGTGTTCAAGCTCAGTTTTTTTAGTGTGTGTCGGGGATTTGTCCATGTATGTACGTGTAGCTGATATTACTTGGAGGTATAAAAACCATGGTAATGGGAGAGGTTCAAGTCTCTGCTGGAGCTGGGTGAATGTCATCGGACTATCACTTATTATTTAAAGGGCCTCTGTTCAGTATGTTTTGCCCTTGCGTTGTCTCAGACCTGTTTGTGAGAGATCCTGTGTATTCCTGGCTTGTTATTTGACTTGCAGACTTTTTATTATTTTTGCTAATTATAAAGGTGTGATTATTATTGCACTTCTCGTCTCAGTCTGATTCATGGCACCCTGACATTACGCAAGGGCCATGAATCCTGATGGTGCTAATAATCCACCTTTACCTGCCATAATTTCCAGGATGGATGAACAGGATCACCGCTTGGATCAATTTGCACTAGCTTTGCAAACCCTGCTGACTCACACTGCACATTTGGACCAAAGTTTCCAGCAAGTTATGACTGCTCCTGTTTCCACTGCTGCACCTAGTCCTACCAGGAGCATGTCCGGTTCTGCACCTCTACCTCAGCGATATGGAGGCGATCCTAATCAGTGCAGAGGGTTTTTGAACCAGGAGGGCATTTACTTTGAGATGTTACCTCAGGCGTTTTCCTCTGACAGAGCTAAGGTGGGATTTCTCATCTCGTTACTCTCTGACACAGCTCTTGCCTGGGCTAATCCCTTGTGGGAGACTAATAAACCTGTGATTTCAAATTACCCTGAATTTGTGGCCTTCTTTCGAAGGCTATTTGATGTTCCGTCTCACTCCTCCTCTACTGCTAAACGACTCGTGTCCATTCAGCAAGGTACAAGATCAGTTGCTCAGTATGCCATTGAGTTTCGTACGCTTGCCGCAGAGGTAGGTTGGAACAATGAAGCCCTTGTTGCCGCCTTCTTTCATGGGCTCTCTGATGTGATTAAAGACAAAGTTGCTGCCAGAGATTTACCAGAAGATCTTGAGGCATTGGTGTCTTTTTTGATCCTAATTAACATTAGACTAAGTGAGAGGCCCTCTTTCAAGGATCGCTTGCAGAAGCCTCCTGTTCCATTGTCTCCTACGTATTCCTTGCCACCCATGCCTCCCTCTCCTCCCATGCCTCCTGGTCCTGAGTCACCAGATACTACTGAGCCGATGCAGTTGGGATTCACATGTCTCTCCGCGGCGGAGAGGGCCTTTAGGAGGAGGGAGGGGCTCTGCCTCTATTGTGGGTTACAGGGCCACCTTTTGAAGTCTTGTCCTACACGGCCGGGAAACGCTCACGCCTAAGGTCCTGTCGGGGGCAGACCTTGGGTGGTTTATCCTTGTCCCTGGAACTGCTAAAGGAGAAACCTTTGGTCACGGTTGTCCTTTCCTGGGTGGACTCCTCCATAGTCACCCAGGCTCTTGTTGACTCAGGTGCTGCGGGCTATTTCATTGACAGTGCTTTTGTATCAAAGCACTTCATTCCTGTTTTGCCTCGGTCTGTTTCGCTTGCTATTGAGGCCATTGATGGCAGGCTCCTTCAGCCTGCACTCGTTACTCACAAAACTGCTCCGTTATCCATGGCTGTTGGGGCTCTCCATTTTGAAACCCTCCAGTTCGAGGTGATAAACTCTCCGCATTTTCCGGTTGTTCTGGGTTATCCCTGGCTCCAAAAGCACAATCCCAGTCTCGACTGGCGCAGGTCTGAAATTTTGTCGTGGTCTCCCCAATGTATTTCCACTTGTCTTCAGAAACCAGTTAGTCTTGTGCACTTCTTCGGTATCTCAATTGCCAGAGGAGTACTGAGAGTTCCTAGATGTTTTTGACAAGGTGCGTGCCGGTACGTTGCCTCCTCACCAGTCTTACGATTGTGCTATAGACCTGTAACCCGGAGCCATTCCTCCTCGGGGCCGGGTTTACCCTCTGTTGCGGAGAATTGTGCTATGGAGGAGTATGTTGCCGATGCTCTGTCACAGGGGATCATCCGCAAATCCTGCTCTCCTGCAGGTGCTGGCTTCTTCTTTGTGAAGAAAAAGGGTGGCGAGTTAAGACCATGCATCGATTATAGGGGTCTTAATCATCTTACCATTAAGAATGCTTACCCTATTCCGCTCATTACGGTACTCTTTGACCACCTCAAGGGAGCTACGGTCTTTACTAAACTTGATTTGAGAGAAGCGTACAATCTCGTTAGGATCAAGGAGGGCCACGAATGGAAAACGGCATTTAACACTAGGAGTGGGCATTATGAGTATCTTGTAATGCCCTTTGGCCTATGTAATGCTCCTGCTGTTTTTCAGGAATTTATTAATGATGTCCTATGAGATATGTTGCAACAGTGTGTTGTGGTGTACCTAGACGACATCCTCATACACTCACCCACACTTGAGGCTCATCGTTCTGATGTTACACAGGTTTTTCAGAGACTACGTGAGAATGGCCTGTTTTGTAAACTCGAGAAATGCGAGTTCCATCAGAATCAAGTAACCTTCCTAGGTTATGTTATCTCCGTTGCAGGGATCTCCATGGATCCTGACAAGTTATCTGCAGTTCTGCAGTGTCCTCGCCCAGTAGGTCTTCGGTCTATTCAACTTTTTTGGGGTTCGCCAATTACTATAGAAAGTTTATTGTGATTGGTATACATCATCCGTGTGAGACAGGATGCAGTCCGAATTGTAATGTCATCACTTATTACTTACAGGGCCTCTGTTCAATATGTTTTGCCCTTGCGTTGTCTCAGACCTGTTTGTGAGAGGTCCTATGTATTCCTGGCTTGTTATTTGACTTGTGGACTTTTTATTATTTTTTGCTATTAATAAAGGTGTGATTATTTTTGCACTTCTCGTCTCAGTCTGATTCCTGGCACCCTGACATATGAGCAATGGTATGCTAACTGACACCAAATAATACTAATCAATACTAACCAATATTGGGCTTATGTCAGATTAATTGGATGCATAACTGGTTTTCATACTTGTTATACTTGACTCATACTGGACACAGTACAATGTAATTTAACAGCGACATAATAGCACTGTAGCAGCAAGCAGCAGGTGAATATATTAAAGAAACAAAGAAATAACATACAATCAATACAATCAACTTAGGTGCATATCTTGAGACCTCTTTGTATTGTATAGTGTGCAGTGTGCTCAATTGCACTTTTTTTTTTTCTGCAAGCAAACCAGGCACCTGGCAAGGTTTAAAAACTCCTAAACAAAGAACTGGGATACCATAGGATATGTGTTAATATCTGTTAAAGGAATCTGGGGCCTGAGGAAAAGCTGTTTCTTCTTGCACCTTATGATAAAGCTTTAATGTGGGTCCTATATGGTATTGTACTGAAAACATCTTAAAAGCATTACAAATACCCTTTGCCTGTGCCTTATTCTGCCTTATATTGAAATTTGATCCTTTGCTTATTAAAGCAGTAAGACTGTCTCAATCTATTTATCCAGCTATAGTGGACAGCCATTACTAGAGATAGGTGTTGCAGTATTGTTAGAGCTTGTTACCTACAGCTACTATCCCAATATGGCTTCTAAAAGAAATATTAAGAGTGATAAACAAGCCATGAGCCAACTGTCTGCACCTGTGTCTGTTTCAACTTTTTTCCAGGCCACTGAAAACGCTGCAACTGCAAGCCTAACACCCCTGGCCTTAAAAGGGTCAACTGCAACCCCCCATAAAAGGGCAGAACAACATCTTTCAGCTGAGTTTATTTCACAGCTTCAAAAGGACATTGCTACCCTTCCGACAGAGGAGAACTTTGCATCTTTAAAATCTTTAATAATGTTCAAGATAACCTATATGCGCAGAGATATGAATGCTATTGGTTCCAGAGTGGAGAAGGTTGAAGAAACTTATGCCGTAACTAATGAAACACTGGGAATTTTTAATACTAAAGCCGCAATGCAGGCATCTGTAATAGAGAGTTTACGAGATAGAATTGAAGATTTAGAGAATTGCAGCAGACATTCTAATCTACGCATGAGAGGCATTCCAGAAACAGTTAAACCCTCAGACCTGCACGAATATCTGCAGAAACTGTTTCAACATTTTAAAGGAGAAGCAGGAGCAGGAGATGCAGGTATAGCACCTATTGAACTGAAGAGAGCACATAGAGTTCTGCGTCCGTTACCACCTCCGAATGCACCACCAAGGAATGTTCTGCTCAAATTTTTGAGATTCATGGATAGGGAAGCTATCTGGCTTAAAGCAATACAGATGTAGAAGATTGTTTTCATGGATCATAACCTACAGATTTTTACCGATCTTTGCCCCAGCACCTTACAAAAGAGAAGGGAGGCTAGATTTATCACCACAGTTCTCCGGGAAAGAAACATAAAATATAGATGGGGTTTCCCATTTAGCTTGGTGATAACATATATGAGGATCAAACGTATGTTTATAAAGGTATTCAATACCTGGAGTCAATCTCAAAGGGCTTAAACCTTGTTTTGACTCCACCACATCAACTGGATTCTTCTATTAAAGGCCCTGCAATCCTGCAGGAGCATGAACCTCAGAAAGATCAAAGGACACAGTGGCATAAGGTCCATACTAAAAGACAAAACCGAAGGCCTGCCTAGGAACTTATTCTTAAGGAGATGTTATACTCCAACTGCTATATGTGGGAGATATCACAATGTATTGATTTTGCAACCTTGCCTAATATTTGTCAAATGTTTGTCTTTGATTGATGATGATAATTAATAAGACCCTAGAGCATCTTTTTTTTATTTATATATTTATTTAAACTTATAACTTTGGAAATGCTTATTATGCTTCTAATCATATTAAAACTAATGGCATAGGTATAATTATTAAATGTTGCATACCATTCATTAAAGGGACAGTCAAGTCCAAAAAAAACTTTCATGTTTTTAATAGGGCCTGCAATTTTAAACAACTTCCCAATTTACTTTTATCACCAATTTTGCTTTGTTCTCTTGGTATTCTTAGTTGAAAGCTAAAACTAGGAGGTTCATATGCTAATTTCTTAGCCCTTGAAGACTGCCTCTAATCTGAATACATTTTGACCACTAGAGGGCATTAGTTCACATGTTTCATATAGATAACATTGAGCTCATGCACGTAAAGTGACCTAGGACTGAGCACTGATTGGCTAAACTGCATGTAAGTCAAAAGAACTGAAATAAGGGGGCAGTCAGCAAAAGCTTAGATACAAGATAATTACAGAGGTAAAACGTGTATTATTATAACTGTGTTGGTTATGCAAAAAAATAGAGGGATTATCTTTCTTTTTAAACAACAAAAATTCTGGTGTTGACTGTCCCTTTAAGACCAGGAAAGTAGATTCTTTATAATCAAATGGTGACTTTGGCATGTGTCTATGCCCCGAACTGCAAACGAGATAGGTTTTTAGGCGATTTGTAAACTCTGTTTTAGAGGTTAAAAAGGGCCTGCTCCTCATGGGGGAGACTTTAATGTCTCTTTAAATCCAATATTAGATAATTCCACTGGAATGTCCTCTACTCCACATAGAGTGATAGGTAGAGTTAAGCAATCAATAAAAGCTTTAGTAATTCATGATGTTTGGAGAATACTCTACCCTAACGATCGTCAATATGCATGTTTTTAATTTCCACACTCGCTATTCTCCCGAATTGACTATACAGGGAGTGCAGAATTATTAGGTAAGTTGTATTTTTGAGGATTAATTTTATTATTGAACAACAACCATGTTCTCAATGAACCCAAAAAACTCATTAATATCAAAGCTGAATAGTTTTGGAAGTAGTTTTTAGTTTGTTTTTAGTTATAGCTATTTTAGGGGGATATCTGTGTGTGCAGGTGACTATTACTGTGCATAATTATTAGGCAACTTAACAAAAAACAAATATATACCCATTTCAATTATTTATTTTTACCAATGAAACCAATATAACATCTCAACATTCACAAATATACATTTCTGACATTCAAAAACAAAACAAAAACAAATCAGTGACCAATATAGCCACCTTTCTTTGCAAGGACACTCAAAAGCCTGCCATCCATGGATTCTGTCAGTGTTTTGATCTGTTCACCATCAACATTGCGTGCAGCAGCAACCACAGCCTCCCAGACACTGTTCAGAGAGGTGTACTGTTTTCCCTCCTTGTAAATCTCACATTTGATGATGGACCACAGGTTCTCAATGGGGTTCAGATCAGGTGAACAAGGAGGCCATGTCATTAGATTTTCTTCTTTTATACCCTTTCTTGCCAGCCACGCTGTGGAGTACTTGGACGCGTGTGATGGAGCATTGTCCTGCATGAAAATCATGTTTTTCTTGAAGGATGCAGACTTCTTCCTGTACCACTGCTTGAAGAAGGTGTCTTCCAGAAACTGGCAGTAGGACTGGGAGTTGAGCTTGACTCCATCCTCAACCCGAAAAGGCCCCACAAGCTCATCTTTGATGATAGCAGCCCAAACCAGTACTCCACCTCCACCTTGCTGGCGTCTGAGTCGGACTGGAGCTCTCTGCCCTTTACCAATCCAGCCACGAGCCCATCCATCTGGCCCATCAAGACTCGCTCTCATTTCATCAGTCCATAAAACCTTAGAAAAATCAGTCTTGAGATATTTCTTGGCCCAGTCTTGACGTTTCATCTTGTGTGTCTTGTTCAGTGGTGGTCGTCTTTCAGCCTTTCTTACCTTGGCCATGTCTCTGAGTATTGCACACCTTGTGCTTTTGGGCACTCCAGTGATGTTGCAAACTGGTGGCAAGTGGCATCTTGGCAGCTGCACGCTTGACTTTTCTCAGTTCATGGGCAGTTATTTTGCGCCTTGGTTTTTCCACATGCTTCTTGCGACCCTGTTGACTATTTTGAATGAAACGCTTGATTGTTCGATGATCACGCTTCAGAAGCTTTGCAATTTTAAGAGTGCTGCATCCCTCTGCAAGATATCTCACTATTTTTTACTTTTCTGAGCCTGTCAAGTCCTTCTTTTGACCCATTTTGCCAAAGGAAAGGAAGTTGCCTAATAATTATGCACACCTGATATAGGGTGTTGATGTCATTAGACCACACCCCTTCTCATTACAGAGATGCACATCACCTAATATGTATATATATATATATATATATATATATATATATATATATATATATATATTAGATGTTACCTGCCTCTCATTTTCTTACCAAACGGGGATATCACCAGTGGGTTGGGCGGACCATTCTATGGTTCACTGTCTTATTGAGTGGCCATCAGCCCCATTCACTACCTATTCTTGGAAGTTAGACAATGATCTTTTAGATCACCCTTTATATGCAGAAAAAATTGGGCAGCTATTGCAGGAATATTTTTCAATTAACGTGGGCACAGTTTCAGATTTTAGATTAATTTGGGAGGCACACAAAGGGACACTAAGGAGAGAAATTATCAGTATTAAGGCACATAATTTAAAACAGAAGCGGATTGCTCTCCAAATAGCCCTTGACTCTCTTGTTGACATAGAAAACCGACTTATCAAATATCCTACAGATGAACTACTTAAAACAAAGCTGAAGGATCAGAGAGATACTTTGAACAGTCTCTTTGATAAAGATTGCAAACACTTTGCATTAAGACTACGTCAGAAATACTATGAAGGAGACAATAAATGTAACATTTTTGCACGTAAACTTAAGAGTGAGATTTGTCGATCATAAATTATGTCTATCAAAAAACAAGATAATTCTATAGCTTACTCCACAAAAGATATAACTGAAGCATTCTATGGTTACTATGAATATCTATTATTAGATCCTTGCCTCTGGTTATTTAATAAAATACCAGAAAGAATACCTAATGTACAAAGTAAACTTGTGGCTATAGCAAGCAATAGTTTAAAGATCCTAATTGCTAGGCACTGGAAAGATGCGAATGCCCCATCAATGGCTGAATGGTTACAAGAATGTAGTTGTTCTATACAACTAGAAGAGTTCTTTTATATGAAACATCATTATTTAGATATATATCAATTGATAATAACTACTTGGGAGGAGTATTTGAACTCTAGATTTCAAATCCCACAGCCCTAGATTACTCAAGGAGGTATACTAGCGGGTGCCAGCTTAGTAATGTAGGTAGGAGAAAATGTTAGTATAAGGTGACTTGAAAGAAAGAGTTTTCTTATGATATTGTGAAACTTTGACACACACTGTACTGCTATGTTTTGTTTTAAGATGTTTATATGTTTATTAAATTCAGATTAATGCTTGTATGGTATAACAAGTGCATGCACGTAGCTTTATTTTCTTTCTAATGACATGGTGAGTCCACGGAATCATCAATTACTGTTGGGAATAATACTCCTGGCTAGCAGGAGGAGGCAAAGAGCACCACAGCAGAGTTGTTAAGTATCACTTCCCTTCCCACAAACCCCAGTCATTCTCTTTGCCTCTAGTGCAAGGAGGAGGTGAAGTAATTAGGTGTCCTGATTAAGACTCTTATCTTCCATCACAATTGGATATAGCGGTACTCCACGTTAGTCTTTTCAGGAGGAATGTGGTAGCTTTAGAGCAGTTAGGAACTTGTGAGTGGGGGGCCTCACTGAGCTTTCCTAACAAATTGCTGCCCTTATAATGTATGCCTGAGTAAGCTTAATCTGTCATCATATCGTTCACAGGACCCTGTGAGGAGCGGCTTCCTCCCATTCCTGATGCTGTCTCCCTGTTGGACAGAAGGTGCAGGTAAGTGCCATTTATTCTTTTAGAGCCTAGCACCTTAGCTGATTGAGAATAATAAAGCACATTTTTTACTGGGACATATTGTCTTCCTGAGGCAAGGAAGATTTATTTTAACAGGCTGACAGGGCACTGTGAGACCTAGTTGAGGGACTTGTTTCTTTAACTATTTTATTCAATTTTATTGGTGGCTCAGTGGGCTATAGTGAGTCTTTTGGCTTGTGAAACCGTTGTCAAATCACTCCTTTTTTGATCATGCGTTATTGTGGTCTATTAAATAACGGATCCATTCCGTTTTCGCCGATCGCCGTAGTCTCTACGGGGATGTCATAGGGGACGGGCTCTTCTTCCCCTGATGCGACTCACGCTTTTTCTTGGCGCTTCTTCATCCTAACGTTCGATATTGTGGCATCTGTTACAACTACAGCTGTTCTGAGTAGTACCGGGTTACTTTTCAGCAAGGCAGCTTATCGGAGGTCAGGTAGGCACTACAGCATAACGCTGTGGTGTAGAGGTTTAGAGGATTTATTATAATATTCTGTCTGGACAATAAACAACAAAGTAAAAAGTTTTATAGAAACAAATAATTTTCTGAATTCTTCTTTCCTTATTCAGTATTAATTGCAAATGACAGTGTCTTAAAGAGACAGCTCCGTTTTTTGTTGTTTGCATTGTTTTGTGCAATATGGAGTCAATGCCTACTTTTGAATCATGTAAAATTTGTCAAAATGCCCAAGTGGAACCACCGTTGTCTTTTTGTGGTGCTTGTATAGAAAGAACTTTATTGTACAAGGATAGACTGTTTGATTCTGAGCCAACATTCTCTCAAGTGGATGCTGTTCAGGCTATGCCACAGCCTTCTCCACAAATGTCCCAATCTGTACCAGCGTCTCATGCAGTGCCCTGTGCTTCCTCTCTTTCTCCCGAGGGAGTCTTTTTGAAAGCTGAAATTGTAGCCCAGGTTTCCTCAGCCGTATCTGAGGCACTAGCTGCCATCCCTATGCTACATGGGAAACATAAGAGGAAGATTGTTGAGTCGGATAGCGGAGCTAAGCAGGGTTTTTCCGAATCGGTCATTGAGATCATGGTTCAGGCTCATAAGCCTGTTACGAGAAAGATTTATCATAAGATATGGCATAAATATCTTTACTGGTGTGAGTCTAACGGATATTCTTGGATTAAGGTTAGAATCCCAAGGATCTTGTCTTTTCTCCAGGAAGGCCTTGAGAAGGGGTGATCTGTCAGTACCCTCAAGGGTCAGATTTCTGCTTTATCCATTCTGCTGCACAAGCGTCTGGCTAACGTGCCAAATGTCGAATCCTTTTGTCAGGCCCTGGTCAGAATCAGACCTGTATTTAAAACCGTTGCTCCGAGTCTCAACCTTGTTCTTAAAGTTTTACAACAGGCTCCATTTGAGCCTATGCATTCCATAGATATTAAGTTATTATCTTGGAAGGTTTTGTTTCTTACTGCTATTTCTTCTGCTCAGAGAGTTTCTGAACTTTCAGCCTTGCAGTGTGAGTCTCATTATCTGATATTTAATTTGAATAAGGCAGTTCTCCGTACCAAGTTTGGTTTTCTTCCTCAGGTTGTTTCAGACAAAAATATTAATCAGGAAATTGTTGTTCCTTCTCTTTGTCCTAATCCTTCTTCTCATAAAGAACGTTTATTACACAACTTAGACGTTGTGCGTGCTCTTAAGTTTTATTTGCAGGCGACAAAGGACTTTCGTCAGTCTTCTGTATTGTTTGTTTGCTTTTCTGGTACTCGTAAAAGTCAGAAAGCTACTGCCACTTTTCTGTCTCTCTGGTTGAGAAGTATTATTCATTTTGCGTATGAGACTGCTGGTCAGCAGCCTCCTGAGAGAATTACAGCTCACTCCACTAGGGGGGTGTCTTCCTCTTGGGCCTTTAAGAATGAGGCCTCTGTAGAACAGATTTGTAAGGCTGCGACTTGGTCTTCTTTGCTCACTTTTTTTCTAAATTCTATATATTTGACACTTTTGTCTCGGCTGAGGCTTCTTTTGGGAGAGAGGTTTTTCAAGCAGTGGTGCCTTCTGTTTAGGTTACCTGTCTTGCCCCTCCCTTATCATCCATAGCTTGGATATTGATTCCCAACAGTAATTGATGATTCCGTGGACTCACCGTCTCATTAGAAAGAAAACAAAATTTATGCTTTCCTGATAAATTTATTTATTTCTTGACACGGTGAGTCCACCTTCCACCCTGTTTTCAGACAGTTTTTGGTTCTCTAAATCCTCAGGCACCTCTGCACCTTGTGTTATTTCCTTTTTTTCCTATTCTTCGGTCGAATAACTGGGGTTTGTGGGAAGGGAAGTGATACTTAACAGCTCTGCTGTGGTGCTCTTTGCCTCCTCCTGCTGGCCAGGAGTGATATTACCAACAGTAATTGATTCTGTGGACTCACCATGTCAAGAAAGAAATACATTTATCAGGTAAGCATACATTTTGTTATTATGTTATGTATTATATGGTATACATGATCTAATAAAATATATATAAAAAAAGTTGTTTAAAATCACATGCTCTATCTGAATCCATTTTGGGTTTCATATCCCTTTTTAAAATAAGCAATTAATTACGTGCGCTAACTAGACACCGCGTTAGACCTAAATCACGAAACCCGATGCGTGTTACACATATTTTACATTCCTATGTATGTTTCTATATATGTCTGATTATACTAATGTAAAATATATATCTATACCTATATATAAATGTAGAACAGACAAGCACTCCAGATACCAAGTCACAAATGCCTGGGGTGCAACAGAAAAAGTTTGTATAAGCAAAAGAAGAGTGCACTCACCAGAACTTTTCAATGATTTATTTCCTAAAATGTGAACGTTTTCGGGGGTATAGCCCCTTCCTCAGACATACAAAAAAACAAGTGTGCATGAACCAACACCAGACACCCTTATAACTGAACAGCCATCTAATAACACGCTCTCCAGGGTAGGGTGCTACCTACATAGTGGCATCACCATCCCAAGCAACGAGTGTGGATGGTAAATATAAACAAAAAATAGAATATACAATATATGATATAGCAGGAGTAAATACAATCATAATATAAACAAAATACAATAATAACATAATTGTATCCCCAGCATGAACAAGTATATGCATGAAACATCATATATGCGAGTGTAGAACAACATGTAATCATCAAGACTATGTACATGTACTTGTTCATAATAAGAGTAATAGTCAGCCCCTAATTTGGTAATACCTCAAACAGTAGGAAAAGCAATAATCCCATCAGGCCAACATCTGCAGCAGTGTGTGTATATTCCCAGGGTAAGTTTATGTGTCTATGGAAAATACAATTAGTAACAGGCAGCTGTACAATATATGAGAGGTATAAGGCCTGTGCCCGTATAAAAACCGTGAAATAGTGTCTAGCGTAATGGGGCCGTTGTCTTAGCAACGGTAAACACACTATGTTGAAAATGCAAATTAAACCAGTTTACCCAATGGCATATACATGCGCCCAAGGCTAAGAGGCCCTTTTCTAATACTGAGTGAACAGCACTAGAAATATATTACACTAATAAGGTATTGTACCTCGAGGCAGATAAATCTAAATACAGCATATCAATGGACTACGTGATCCGGTATAAATCCAATTACCCGTGTATCAGTTTGCCTCTAAACCCAGTCTTAGAGACATACCATATAGCACCGACTCAGAATTGCCTAACACTGCAACTGTGGGCGCAATGTGTGTGCATAAGAGAGGAAGGCGAAGGCAACAATGTAAAGCGGTTACGGGCCCGTTGCCATGGCAATGGTAAATACAGCAAGACCCGTATGGAGCCCAAAAAAGGAATCATGTAAAAATCATGTAAAAAGCGTGCCAGGATTGTCTATCCTGGCAGAAAGGCAACAACGGGCAAAGTGTATGTGGTGTCATCCCAAAGTGTATATCAGCCCATAAACTTATTGAAAGACAAATATACATTATTGCCTATTAGAAACAACCCGAGCCCAAACAGAATATATATTACAATCACACGTATGACTCGTATGTTAATGAAAAGGAGGTCATAACAGATATATACATAGGCTATTCAAAGTATAGTATGATAAACAGTGTACATAGTTTAGTAGGTGCTGGGGGTATGAACCAAAAATCTAACAAAATCATGTCAGAGGAGGAACCTGTTAGATGGCATAACAAGTGCAACTGTCACCATCTCACATATAAAATACCAAAAAGGTAGGAGATTACAAAATTGTAAAAAGCGTAGACGGTGAAGGTGCTTCCAAATGTCTGATTATAGTAAGGAGAACAATACGAAGTATAGTATCTAGTCATACAGCAATGGATGCAGTTGTTACACTAACAATGAAACCTATTACAGAAAAAAATGAAAAAGGAACATAATAAACATAATGGTCGGCTAAGGAACCTAGACTGGGAATAAATAATAAGCACAAAACACAATCCACAATATTGAATGGTGAAGAAAATAACAAATACTAGGGGTGCAAGTTAAGTGGAACAACCCCCCAACAACAAGAAAAATCCTAGGGCCAAAGGATGTATAGGTAATAAACCATAAGCATTCCCAGACAGACCTGCCAGTCCAGATGGGTGTTCAGTCCCTTGGGTATGAGGGTGTCCAATACAAAGGTCCTACGTGCCTCTCTCCTCAGCAGTTAGGCATTCCTATCACCACCCTTTGTCAGTGGGGGAACATGATTAATAATTGTATATTTCTCCAACATTGGTGTGTCCGGTCCACGGCGTCATCCATAACTTGTGGGAATATCTCTTCCCCAACAGGAAATGGCAAAGAGTACCGCAAAAGCTGTCCATACAGTCCCTCCTAGGCTCCGCCCACCCCAGTCATTCTCTTTGCCGTTGCACAGGCAACATCTCCACGGAGATGGTTAAGAGTATGTGATGTAGTGTACTCCGCCCTATTGCTTCGCAGACCAAACCAGCTTGGAAACCGATGCAAGGCTGGAACAAGGGTAAACAGGCCAAGAAGCCTGCTGCTGCTACCAAAACAGCATGAAGGAGCAGCCCCCGATCCGGGACCGGATCTAGTAGGGGGCAGACTCTCTCTCTCTTCGCTCAGGCTTGGGCAAGAGATGTTCAGGATCCCTGGGCACTAGAAATAGTTTCTCAGGGTTATCTTCTGGAATTCAAGGAACTACCCCCAAGGGGAAGGTTCCACATGTCTCACTTATCTTTAAACCAAATAAAGAGACAGGCATTCTTTCATTGTGTAGAAGACCTGTTAAAAATGGGAGTGATACACCCAGTTCCAATTGTGGAACAAGGACTGGGTTTTTACTCAAATCTGTTTGTAGTTCCCAAAAAAGAGGGAACCTTCAGACCAATTCTAGATTTAAAGATTCTAAACACATTTTTCAAAGTACCATCGTTCAAAATGGAAACTATCCGAACGATCTTACCCTCAATCCAGGAGGGTCAATTTATGACTACCGTGGATTTAAAGGATGCATATCTACATATTCCTATCCACAAAGATCATCACCAGTTCCTAAGGTTCGCCTTTCTGGACAAACATTACCAGTTTGTGGCTCTCCCATTCGGGCTAGCCACGGCTCCAAGGATTTTCACAAAGGTACTCGGAGCCCTTCTAGCGGTTCTAAGACCAAGGGGCATTGCAGTGGCACCTTACTTGGACGACATTCTGATACAAGCGTTGTCTCTTTCAAAGACAAAGGCTCACACAGACATCGTTCTGGCCTTTCTCAGATCTCACGGCTGGAAGGTGAACATAGAAAAGAGTTCCCTGTCTCCTTCAACAAGAGTCCCCTTCTTGGGGACAATAATAGATTCGTTAGAAATGAAGATTTTCCTGACAGATGTCAGAAAGTTAAAGCTTCTAAACGCTTGTCAAGTTCTTCACTCTGTTCCTCGACCTTCCATAGCTCAGTGCATGGAAGTAGTAGGATTGATGGTTGCAGCAATGGACATAGTTCCTTTTGCGCGAATTCATCTAAGACCATTACAACTGTGCATGCTCAAACAGTGGAATGGGGACTATACAGACTTGTCTCCAGTGATCCAAGTAGATCAGGAGACCAGAGACTTACTACGTTGGTGGCTAACCCAGGATCATCTGTCCCAGGGAATGAGCTTCCGCAGACCAGAGTGGGTTATCGTCACGACCGACGCCAGTCTAGTGGGCTGGGGCGCGGTCGGGGACTCCCTGAAGGCTCAGGGTCTATGGTCTCGGGAGGAATCTCTTCTCCCGATAAACATTCTGGAACTGAGAGCGATATTCAATACTCTCAAAGCTTGGCCTCAGCTAGCAAAGGCCAGATTCATAAGATTCCAATCAGACAACATGACGACAGTTGCTTACATCAACCATCAGGGGGGAACAAGGAGTTCCCTGGCGATGAGAGAAGTGACCAAGATCATAAAATGGGCGGAGGACCACTCCTGCCACCTATCTGCGATCCACATCCCAGGAGTGGAAAACTGGGAGGCGGATTATCTGAGTCATCAGACATTCCACCCGGGGGAGTGGGAACTCCACCCGGAAATATTTGCCCAGTTGACTCAATTATGGGGCATTCCAGACATGGATCTGATGGCGTCTCGTCAGAACTTCAAAGTTCCTTGCTACGGGTCCAGATCCAGGGATCCCAGGGCGACTCTAGTGGATGCATTAGTAGCGCCTTGGACCTTCAACCTAGCTTACGTTTTTCCACCGTTTCCTCTCATTCCCAGGCTGGTAGCCAGGATCAAACAGGAGAGGGCCTCTGTGATTTTGATAGCTCCTGCGTGGCCACGCAGGACTTGGTATGCAGACCTAGTGAATATGTCATCGGCTCCACCATGGAAGCTACCTTTGAGACAAGATCTTCTGGTACAGGGTCCATTCGAACATCCAAATCTAGTCTCTCTCCAGCTGACGGCTTGGAAATTGAACGCTTGATTTTATCTAAGCGTGGGTTTTCGGATTCTGTGATAGATACTCTGGTACAAGCCAGAAAACCTGTAACTAGAAAGATTTACCATAAAATATGGAAAAGATATATCTGTTGGTGTGAATCCAAGGGATTCTCATGGAGTAAGATCAAAATTCCTAGGATCCTTTCCTTCCTACAAGAGGGTTTGGATAAGGGATTATCAGCGAGTTCTCTAAAGGGACAGATTTCTGCTTTATCTGTCTTGTTACACAAACGACTGGCGGCTGTGCCAGATGTTCAAGCCTTTGTTCAGGCTTTGGTCAGGATCAAGCCTGTTTACAGGCCGTTGACTCCTCCCTGGAGTTTAAATTTAGTTCTTTCAGTTCTCCAAGGGGTTCCGTTTGAACCTTTACATTCCATAGATATTAAGTTGTTATCTTGGAAAGTTTTGTTTTTAGTTGCTATTTCTTCTGCTAGAAGAGTTTCTGAGTTATCTGCTCTGCAGTGTACTCCGCCCTATCTGGTGTTCCATGCAGATAAGGTCGTTTTGCGTACAAAACCTGGTTTTCTTCCAAAGGTTGTTTCCAACAAGAATATTAACCAGGAAATAGTTGTACCTTCTTTGTGTCCGAATCCAGTTTCAAAGAAGGAACGTTTGTTACACAATTTAGATGTAGTCCGTGCTTTAAAGTTTTATCTAGAAGCAACAAAGGATTTCAGACAAACATCTTCTCTGTTTGTCGTCTATTCTGGTAAAAGGAGAGGTCAAAAAGCTACTGCTACCTCTCTTTCCTTTTGGCTGAAAAGCATCATCCGATTGGCTTATGAGACTGCTGGACGGCAGCCTCCTGAAAGAGTCACAGCTCACTCTACTAGGGCTGTAGCTTCCACATGGGCTTTCAAGAACGAGGCTTCTGTTGATCAGATATGCAAGGCAGCAACTTGGTCTTCCCTGCACACTTTTGCCAAATTCTACAAATTTGATACTTTTGCTTCTTCGGAGGCTATTTTTGGGAGAAAGGTTTTGCAAGCCGTGGTGCCTTCCGTTTTGGTAACCTGATTGGCTCCCTCCCTTCATCCGTGTCCTAAAGCTTTGGTATTGGTTCCCACAAGTTATGGATGACGCCGTGGACCGGACACACCAATGTTGGAGAAAACAGAATTTATGCTTACCTGATAAATTACTTTCTCCAACGGTGTGTCCGGTCCACGGCCCGCCCTGGTTTTTTAATCAGGTTTGATAAATTTATTTCTTTAACTACAGTCACCACGGCACCCTATAGTTTCTCCTGTTTTTTTCTCCTGTCCGTCGGTCGAATGACTGGGGTGGGCGGAGCCTAGGAGGGACTGTATGGACAGCTTTTGCTGTACTCTTTGCCATTTCCTGTTGGGGAAGAGATATTCCCACAAGTTATGGATGACGCCGTGGACCGGACACACCGTTGGAGAAAGTAATTTATCAGGTAAGCATAAATTCTGTTTTTAGATCTTTGACCGTATGGTTAAGGTCTAGAAAGTGTTGTTCCACCGGTTGATCTGATGTTCTTTTCTTCAAGGCTGCTCTAATGGCAGAATGATGGTTCACCATCCTTGTGCGTAAGTCATCTGTAGTTTTCCCCACATAAAAGAGCCCACAAATGCAGTGTAGTAAATAGACAATGTGGGTAATAGTACACGTTAGTCTGTATTTGTGGAAAAACTTCTGTCATTTGTGTGGGTGAGTGAAGTATTGGCCTGTTATGAGGCCACTACAAGTGGTACAGCCTATGCAGCGAAAAACCCCTTTCTTCTCAAGAGTAAGCCAGGTACCTTTGTTGTAGCTCCTAACGGGGTCGGTTTTAGCAAGAATATCCCGTTGGGATCTGGACCTTCTGAAGCCAATTCTTGCAGGGGACATCTGTTTGAAGGGTAACGCTGGATCCGTGGTAATGACATGCCAATTGTCATGTAGGTGTTGCTGCTTGTCGCTCGTAGGTAGTTACAAAGGTCATCCTTTCATCAACTTGGGTCACCTTGGTGGCCTCCTGTTCTGATAACAGTATTTGTCTCTGGGTCTTGAGCAGTTTTGTAGGATAACCCCTTTGAGCAAATCTATTCTCCATTTCTTGTAGTTGTGTATTCTTCTTGAGTTCCATGGTGTTGGTCCTTATGACACGTTGTAGTTGTGATTTTGGTAGGGCACTTTTCAGTGCAGGTGGATGGCAGGACGTATAATATAGTAGAGAGTTTCTGTCCGTTTCTTTCCTGAAAAGAGTTGAGTGTCATTTTTGCCTGTCTTTAAACAGTCGTACATCCAAAAAGTCTATGGAGGCTCCCGAATACTGAATTTTGAATTTCAAGGCCTAGATGTCATGTTTAACTGTTCATACCAGAGTTGTAGGTCCTTCTCTGAACCACTATAGATGAGTAGCTAGTCATCTTTGTAGCGTTTGTATAATTTTATATGCTGGTCCTTAAATAGTTCTGTATCCATTGTTTCGAATTTAGCCATATAAAGGTTAGCATACGATGGGGCCACATTGGACCCCATTGCAGTTCCTTGTAACTGTAGAAAAAAATGTTTTTCAAATTTGAAATAGTCTTCAGGCAAAATTCAAGCTGATGTATTAATACCTCAGCCGGAGGCCCCACGTATGGGTATTTTATTAGGTGTTGCCTGGTTGCCTGGATCCCTTCTATGTGGGGTATAACAGTGTACAGACTGGTGACATCTAGGGTCACCAGTAAGTCCCCTTCTGTGCATGGGATGGTAGATAGTTGTTCCAAAAGCATAGTTGAGTTCCGTAGAAAGCTATTCATATCTCTGACCAAGGATTATAGGAAAACATCCACAAAGTGAGCTATGAGCTGCAGGAGAGAGCCCACAGCCGACACAATAGGTCTTCCCGGAGGTTTAGACATACTCTTGAGTATCTTAGGTAGGGTGTACAGGATAGGGATTTTGGGGTGGCTTACCATTAGGAAGTCAATAGTTGATTGATTCAGTATATTCAAATCCAGAAGTTCCAACAGGTAGGAATTGATTTCTTTCTTGTATTTGTTAGTAGGGTCCCCTGATAGTCTGGAGTAGGTAAGTCTATCATCTAATTGACTCAGGATTTCAGTCCTATAATCCCAATAGTTTAATAGGACCAAAGCACCTCCCTTGTCCGCCTCCCTGATGATAATTGTGTCATCCTCCGTAAGGAGCTTTAGTGCAAGTATTTCCTCCTTGCTGAGGTTATTGAAGGTGCTGTTCTTGTTTTCTTTGATGGTCTGTTCCATACCTGATTGTATAAGGCGTGCAAATGTCTGTATGCTTGCATTTTGGGAGCCTGGTTCATACGTGGACTTCTTACGGAACTGTTCCATTTTGGTGTGTTGTCCCTGAGATTTCTCCTTAAGTCGAAGTTGTCATTTAAAACGTTGGTGATCTATATAGAGGTCAAAGCTGTCTGATTGGCAGGTGGGAATGAAGGATAATTCTTTATTGAGGACCCAATGTTCAATCGGAGTCAATGCATGGTTACTCGGATTCACAACAATGTCCTCTGTTAGTATCTCGGCTGTCTGGGGGGTCTTCTGTATGTACCCCCCCGCCTTGTATGGGCCTTCGTCCTAGTTTATTTTTTTACCTCGTTTGTACTCCACTTAGCACCTCCAAGGTATCTCGTGCTTGGCCTGCCAATTGCTCTCCCTCTGAACCCGAGCTGTCCACAGTGTTCAGGTGGCGAGGTCTCTGATACTGTTGTCGTCTGGGTCTGGAGTAGTGATCCCTCTGCCTCTCCTGTCCAGTCTGCAGCCATCTGTATACCCTTTTGTCCCGATAATCCTCAGTCACTATCTCCATTTTATTGTTTTTAAAACAGGCCAATACTTCACTCACCCGCATCCACAAATACAGACTGTGTACTACTACCCACCTTGTCGATTTACTACACTGCATTTGTGGGCTCTTTTATGTGGGGAAAACTACAGATGACTTACGCACAAGGATGCCGAACCATCGTTCTGCCATTAGAGCAGCCTTGAAGAAAGGAACATCAGATCAACCGGTGGCACAACACTTTCTAGACCTTAACCATACAGTCAAGATCTAAAATATACAATTATTGATCAAGTTCCCCCACTGACAAGGGGTGGTGACAGGAATGCCCAACTGCTGAGGAGAGAGGCACGTTGGACCTTTGTATTGGACACCCTCATACCCAAGGGACTGAACACCCATTTGGACTGGCAGGTCTGCCTGTGAATGCTTATGGTTTGTTACCTATACATCCTTTGGCCCTAGGACTTTTCTTGTTGCTGGGGGGTTGTTCTACTTAACTTGCACCCCTTGCATTTATTATTATTTTCTTCACATTCAATATTGTGGATTGTGTTTTGTGCTTACTATTTATTCCCAGTCTAGGTTCCTTAGCCGACCATTATGTTTATTATGTTCCTTTTTCATTTTTTCTGTATTAGGTTTCATTGTTAGTGTAACAACTGCATCCATTGCTATACAACTAGATACTATACATCGTATTGTTCTCATTACTATAATCAGACGTTTGGAAGCACCTTCACCGTCTACGCTTTTTACAATTTTGTAATCTCCTACCTTTTTGTTATTTTATGTGAGAGGGTGACAGTTGCACTTGTAATGCCGTCTAACAGGTTCCTCCTCGGACATCATTTGTTATATTTTTAGTTCATACCCCCTAGCACCTACTAAACTATGTACACTGTTTATCATACTATACTTTGAATAGCCTATGTATATATCTGTTATGACCTCCTTTTCATTAACATACAGGGCCGCCACTAGAAATTTTGGGAAACTGACTTAAAGGATTACTGTTTTTTTCCTTTTTCATTACACAATAATAACATATTTTATTTCATTATCATCTATTAAAACGTAGTAACCTATATTTTCATAAAAACGAAGCTTACAAACCTTATTTTTTTAATAAATCTTACCCAGCCATGACGTCACCTTTTCCAGCCCACCATTTTCAGGCATTGTTTGTATAAACTCAGTAACCAATTAAATTTAGATCCTATGCATATCATTAACAGCATAATTCTAGAGTGAGCATAATTTTACGCTTGCATTAGAGACAAAAATCTATTCAATCGGTTATCCAGACTTTATATAATTTATAAAATTCACAATTCAAAAAGTATTGTGACTTTTATAAATCTTTAATAACAGTAACTTATTGTTTGGGGATCATAATTGTTTGCGATCCGTTTAAGATTTTCTAATTTTAGCTCGTTTGTGTCAAGGGAGATTCTATTTGGTATAACATACTGCCAATTATAATATAGCTAAATAAAATTATTCTGTTTCAAAGTAAGTATTGTTTGCTCGTTTATTCTAGGGCAATTCTGGAAGCGTTCTTAAGCTAAGTACTTACGTTATGCGCGCAGCTCACTCGACTGCTGCTGTGTAGATTCGACTTGCCTAATTCAACTGCAGATGGTGACGTTTCCTGTGACGCTGCGCTAACTCACGCATGCGCAGTACTTCAGAAACACGCCATCTTACAACTGCAGTTGTCAGCACGGATTGGGAATCCGTAAAGGCTGACATACAAGTAGGTTTGGAAAAAATTAAAATTTCAAACTAATTTATTTTAAAAATGGTACATATTTAATGAAGAAGATACATTAGAAAAAAATAGATTTATACCTATACTACAATGTAATTTGAATTTCATTTATGACTACAGTGTCCCTTTAACCATTGATCGGGCCCCCCTCCCCCTTGACATGTGCAATTTTTGACCAAGTGACTAAAAGGTATATGCACTTTATTCTTAAGTGTAGTCAAACTTGGAAATGTTGTAAAGTAGGTAGTAACACACAAACACAGAAACACACAGACACACTCATACACTAAAACACACACACTCACACATAAGGATTCCCATATAGACACTCTAGCAGACACGCAAAGAAACACACAAACACTCAGACACAGACACTCAACACTTGTTTAGATTGACCTGACAATTAATAAGGTAGACTACAGTTTTGTCAAAAAAGGAGAATTACAAAACAAAATATGGAGTTCTGATTATCTTTTTGTCAAGGAAGATGCCAACTAAATGATGACAACAGCATGCAGTGGCTGAAAGGAAGGGCCCTGAACTGCCTAAACAATAATTTAAAGGTTAAATGTTGGATTGGTGACTTCCAGAATGTTCACATTAGTCTCAAAGTCTGTAGAAAGATGTGAATAATCAGTAGTAAGGTCAAAATGTCCTAAAAAGGAACAGACAATGGACACACACACACACACAAACTCAAACACAAACTTGCATATACACCCAAGGAAACACCGACAGAGACAGCCTCAGAAAACACACAAAGACATACACACACACACACACACTCACAGAAAACACACAAAAACATACACACACAGAGAGACAACCACATAAAACACAGAAAGACATACATACACACCCTCACTGAGACATCCACAGAAAACACACAAAGACATACACACATTTTCACAGAGACACTCGCAGAAAATGCACAGACATACACACACCCTCACAGAGACACCCACAGAAAACACACACCCTCACAGAGACATCCACAGAAAACACAAACATACATACACACACCCACCCTCAGAGATATCCACAGAAAACACAGAGACATACACCGCCACCCCCACAGAGGCATCCAGAGAAAATGCACAAAGACATACATACACACACCCTCAAAGAGACACCCATAGAAAAAGCACAAAGACATACGTACACACCCTCAAAGACATCCACAGAAAATGCACAAAGACATACACACCCACCCTCATAGATAGACCCACAGAAAAAAAATACATACACACTCATAGAGACACAAGCAAAAGCACAAAGTCATAAACACAGACACCCACAGAAACACTCACAGGAAGTAACATTTCTGGATCCCCTAAATCAACAGTTTGTGACATGCATGATAAAAAAATGTAGAAATTAAGAGATCACTTTTTAAAGAATCATATTTGTAGATGTGCAAACAAAAATAATTCTGTGAATTCAAAATTGTACATTAATGATCTGGGTAGATGGCTAGATGAAGAAAAGTACTTTTAAAAGGTTGACATATGTTTGTTCCCCCCCCCCATTTTCCCCAACCAAGAGCACCACTTCAAATATAGTGTACAAATGTTCCCATCTGTCAGCTGTACTTATGGATTTTGAAAATGCTGTACTCTATATGGTCTTGGTGGAAGCATAAGCTGTGGTACTCATACCATTAAATCTGGTTAAATACAGGATTTAGGATCGTTTGTATGTATTTCAAAATTAAGTCAGCTGTAGTGTAAACTAAAAAGTTTTAAGTTAACCTGTCTCATTTCAAACACTGAGCAATCTTAGTCGGAGAGTATAACATTATATGCCTCCTTGCATCTGGAAAGTCCTTGCATAAAGGGGCAGTAAACTGGAATATAATTAATATATATATTAATAAAAAAATGCATATCTGCCAAAAGGGCACCTACCATTTGTGTATTGAGGAGGAAACATTTCTGCATGGCTTTAAATATAGAATTTCTACAGCATTGTCAAATAATCATAAATACACTGCTGCCCCACCATACAACTCTGGCCCCACCATACAACTACTACCACACTGAAGTTACAATCCGAAATTGCACAAATAAATAAAAAACATTTACTAAGTAAGTCCTACCTCCTCTGCAATGCTGTCTGACTCAGGCAAACACTGTACAAACAAACGGCTAGATTACGAGTTTTGCGTTACAGGCTATGCGGTGCTAACGAGCAGTTTATGCTCACCGCTCACTTACAGACAGCGCTGGTATTACAGGTTTTTACAAACCCGTCGTTAAAAGACAAGAAGTGAGCGTTGAGCAAAATTTTGCTCATTACCGCACTCCAATACCAGCGCTGCTTAAGTCAGCGGTGAGCTGATGTAACGTGCTCGTGCACAATTTCCCCATAGGAATCAACGGGGAGAGCCGGCTGAAAAAAAGTCTAACACCTGCAAAAAAGCAGCATTTAGCTCCTAATGCAGCCCCATTGATTCCTATGGGGAAATAAAATTTATGTCTACATCTAACAACCTAACATGAACCCCGAGTCTAAACACCCCTAATCTTACACTTATTAACCCCTAATCTGCTGCCCCCGACATCGCCGACACCTGCATTAATATTATTAATCCCTAATCTGCCGCTATGGACACCGTCGCCACCTACATTATATTTATGAACCCCTAATCTGCTGCCCCAAACATCACCGACATTAACCCCTAATCTGCCGCCCCCAACGTCGCCGCCACTATAATAAACATATTAACCCCTAAACCTAACCCCCCCTAACTTAAATATAATTTAAATAAATCTAAATAAAATTACTATAATTAACTAAATTATTCCTATTTAAAACTAAATACTTACCTATAAAATAAACCCTAAGCTAGCTACAATATAACTAATTGTTACATTGTATCTAGTTTAGGGTTTATTTCTTTCATGTAATTAGCAAGAGTCCATGAGCTAGTGACGTATGGGATATACATTCCTACCAGGAGGGGCAAAGTTTCCCAAACCTCAAAATGCCTATAAATACACCCCTCACCACACCAACAAATCAGTTTTACAAACTTTGCCTCCTATGGAGGTGGTGAAGTAAGTTTGTGCTAGATTCTACGTTGATATGTGCTCCGCAACAGGTTGGAGCCCGGTTTTCCTCTCAGCGTGCAGTGAATGTCAGAGGGATGTGAGGAGAGTATTGCCTATTTGAATGCAATGATCTCCTTCTACGGGGTCTATTTCATAGGTTCTCTGTTATCGGTCGTAGAGATTCATCTCTTACCTCCCTTTTCAGATCGACGATATACTCTTATATATATACCATTACCTCTGCTGATTTTCGTTTCAGTACTGGTTTGGCTTTCTACAACATGTAGACGAGTGTCCTGGGGTAAGTAAGTCTTATTTTCTGTGACACTCTAAGCTATGGTTGGGCGCTTTTTTTATAAAGTTCTAAATATATGTATTCAAACATTTATTTGCCTTGACTCAGGATGTTCAACATTCCTTATTTTCAGTCAGTGCCATATTTGGGATAATGCATTTGAATCAATCATTTTTTCTTACCTTAAAAAATTTGACTTTTTCCCTGTGGGCTGTTAGGCTCGCGGGGGCTGAAAATGCTTCATTTTATTGCGTCATTCTTGGCGCAGACTTTTTTGGCGCAAAAAATCTTTTCTGTTTCCGGCGTCATACGTGTCGCCGGAAGTTGCGTCATTTTTTGACGTTCTTTTGCGTCAAAAATGTCGGCGTTCCGGATGTGGCGTCATTTTTGGCGCCAAAAGCATTTAGGCGCCAAATAATGTGGGCGTCTTATTTGGAGCTAAAAAAATATGGGCGTCGCTTTTGTCTCCACATTATTTAAGTTTCATTGCTTCTGGTTGCTAGAAGCTTGTTCTTTGGCATTTTTTCCCATTCCTGAAACTGTCATTTAAGGAATTTGATCAATTTTGCTTTATATGTTGTTTTTTCTCTTACATATTGCAAGATGTCTCATGTTGCATCTGAGTCAGAAGATACTTCAGGAAAATCGCTGCCTGGTGCTGGAACTACCAAAGCTAAGTGTATCTGCTGTAAACTTTTGGTAGCTGTTCCTCCAGCTGTTGTTTGTATCAAATGTCATGACAAACTTGTTAATGCAGAAAATATTTCCTTTAGTAAAATACCATTACCTGTTGCAGTTCCATCAACATCTAATGTTAAGAGTGTTCCTGATAACATAAGAGATTTTGTTTCTGAATCTATTAAGAAGGCTATGTCTGTTATTCCTCCTTCTAGTAAACATAAAAAGTCTTTTAGAACTTCTCTTTATCCAGATGAATTTTTAAATGAACATCATCATTCTGATTCTAATGATTCTTCTGGTTCAGAGGATTCTGTTTCAGAGGTTGATGCTGATAAATCTTCATATTTATTTAAAATGGAATTTATTCGTTCTTTACTTAAAGAAGTCCTAATTGCATTAGAAATTGAGGATTCTGGTCCTCTTGATACTAAATCTAAACGTTTAGACAAGGTCTTTAAATCTCCTGTAGTTATTCCAGAAGTTTTTCCTGTTCCTGGTGCTATTTCTGAAGTAATTTCCAGGGAATGGAATAAATTGGGTAATTCATTTACTCCTTCTAAACGTTTTAAGCAATTATATCCTGTGCCGTCTGACAGATTAGAGTTTTGGGACAAAATCCCTAAAGTTGATGGGGCTATCTCTACCCTTGCTAAACGTACTACTATTCCTACGGCAGATGGTACTTCCTTTAAGGATCCTTTAGATAGGAAAATTGAATCCTTTCTAAGAAAAGCTTATTTGTGTTCAGGTAATCTTCTTAGACCTGCTATATCTTTGGCGGATGTTGCTGCAGCTTCAACTTTTTGGTTGGAAACTTTAGCGCAACAAGTAACAGATCATGATTCTCATAACATTATTCTTCTTCTTCAACATGCTAATAATTTTATCTGTGATGCCATTTTTGATATTATGAGAGTTGATGTCAGGTTTATGTCTCTAGCTATTTTAGCTAGAAGAGCTTTATGGCTTAAAACTTGGAATGCTGATATGTCTTCTAAATCGACTCTACTTTCCCTTTCTTTCCAGGGTAATAAATTATTTGGTTCTCAGTTGGATTCTATTATCGCAACTGTTACTGGTGGGAAAGGAACTTTTTTACCACAGGATAAAAAATGTAAGGGTAAAAACAGGGCTAATAATCGTTTTCGTTCCTTTCGTTTCAACAAAGAACAAAAGCCTGATCCTTCATCCTCAGGAGCAGTTTCAGTTTGGAAACCATCTCCAGTCTGGAATAAATCCAAGCCTTCTAGAAAAGCAAAGCCAGCTTCTAAGTCCACATGAAGGTGCGGCCCTCATTCCAGCTCAGCTGGTAGGGGGCAGATTACGTTTTTTCAAAGAAATTTGGATCAATTCTGTTTACAATCTTTGGATTCAGAACATTATTTCAGAAGGGTACAGAATTGGTTTCAAGATGAGACATCCTGCAAAGAGATTTTTTCTTTCCCGTGTCCCAGTAAACCCAGCGAAAGCTCAAGCATTTCTGAAATGTGTTTCAGATCTAGAGTTGGCTGGAGTAATTATGCCAGTTCCAGTTCTGGAACAGGGGCTGGGGTTTTATTCGAATCTCTTCATTGTACCAAAGAAGGAGAATTCCTTCAGATCAGTTCTGGATCTAAAAATATTGAATCGTTATGTAAGGATACCAACATTCAAAATGGTGACTATAAGGACTATCCTGCCTTTTGTTCAGCAAGGGCATTATATGTCTACAATAGATTTACAGGATGCATATCTGCATATTCCGAATTATCCAGCTCACTATCAGTTTCTGAGATTCTCTTTCCTAGACAAGCATTACCAGTTTGTGGCTCTGCCGTTTGGCCTAGCAACAGCTCCAAGAATTTTTACAAAGGTTCTCGGTGCCCTTCTATCTGTAATCAGAGAACAGGGTATTGTGGTATTTCCTTATTTGGACGATATCTTGGTACTTGCTCAGTCTTCACATTTAGCAGAATTTCATACGAATCGACTTGTGTTGTTTCTTCAAAATCATGGTTGGAGGATCAATTCACTAAAAAGTTCATTGATTCCTCAGACAAGGGTATCCTTTTTGGGTTTCCAGATAGATTCAGTGTCCATGACTCTGTCTTTGACAGACAAGAGACGTCTAAAATTGATTTCAGCTTGTCGAAACCTTCAGTCACAATCATTCCCTTCGGTAGCCTTATGCATGGAAATTCTAGGTCTTATGACTGCTGCATCGGACGCGATCCCCTTTGCTCGTTTTCACATGCGACCTCTTCAGCTCTGTATGCTGAACCAATGGTGCAGGGATTACACAAAGATATCTCAATTAATATCTTTAAAACCGATTGTACGACACTCTCTGACGTGGTGGACAGATCACCATCGTTTAGTTCAGGGGGCTTCTTTTGTTCTTCCGACCTGGACTGTAATTTCAACAGATGCAAGTCTTACAGGTTGGGGAGCTGTGTGGGGGTCTCTGACAGCACAAGGGGTTTGGGAATCTCAGGAGGTGAGATTACCGATCAATATTTTGGAACTCCGTGCAATTTTCAGAGCTCTTCAGTCTTGGCCTCTTCTGAAGAGAGAATCGTTCATTTGTTTTCAGACAGACAATGTCACAACTGTGGCATACATCAATCATCAAGGAGGGACTCACAGTCCTCTGGCTATGAAAGAAGTATCTCGAATTCTGGTTTGGGCGGAATCCAGCTCCTGTCTAATCTCTGCGGTTCATATTCCAGGAATAGACAATTGGGAAGCGGATTATCTCAGTCGCCAAACGTTGCATCCGGGCGAATGGTCTCTTCACCCAGAGGTATTTCTTCAGATTGTTCAAATGTGGGAACTTCCAGAAATAGATCTGATGGCTTCTCATCTAAACAAGAAACTTCCCAGGTATCTGTCCAGATCCCGGGATCCTCAGGCGGAGGCAGTGGATGCATTATCACTTCCTTGGAAGTATCATCCTGCCTATATCTTTCCGCCTCTAGTTCTTCTTCCAAGAGTAATCTCCAAGATTCTGAAGGAATGCTCGTTTGTTCTGCTGGTAGCTCCAGCATGGCCTCACAGGTTTTGGTATGCGGATCTTGTCTGGATGGCCTCTTGCCAACCGTGGACTCTTCCGTTAAGACCAGATCTTCTGTCGCAAGGTCCTTTTTTCCATCAGGATCTCAAATCCTTAAATTTAAAGGTATGGAGATTGAACGCTTGATTCTTGGTCAAAGAGGTTTCTCTGACTCTGTGATTAATACTATGTTACAGGCTCGTAAATCTGTATCTAGAGAGATATATTATAGAGTCTGGAAGACTTATATTTCTTGGTGTCTTTCTCATCATTTTTCCTGGCATTCTTTTAGAATTCCGAGAATTTTACAGTTTCTTCAGGATGGTTTAGATAAAGGTTTGTCCGCAAGTTCCTTGAAAGGTCAAATCTCTGCTCTTTCTGTTCTTTTTCACAGAAAGATTGCTAATCTTCCTGATATTCATTGTTTTGTGCAAGCCTTGGTTCGTATAAAACCTGTCATTAAGTCAATTTCTCCTCCTTGGAGTTTGAATTTGGTTCTGGGGGCTCTTCAAGCTCCTCCGTTTGAACCTATGCATTCATTGGACATTAAATTACTTTCTTGGAAAGTTTTGTTCCTTTTGGCCATCTCTTCTGCCAGAAGAGTCTCTGAATTGTCTGCTCTTTCTTGTGAGTCTCCTTTTCTGATTTTTCATCAGGATAAGGCAGTGTTGCGAACTTCTTTTGAATTTTTACCTAAGGTTGTGAATTCCAACAACATTAGTAGAGAAATTGTAGTTCCTTCATTATGCCCTAATCCTAAGAATTCTAAGGAGAAATCATTGCATTCTTTGGATGTTGTTAGAGCTTTGAAATATTATGTTGAAGCTACTAAGACTTTCCGAAAGACTTCTAGTCTATTTGTCATCTTTTCCGGTTCTAGAAAAGGCCAGAAAGCTTCTGCCATTTCTTTGGCATCTTGGTTGAAATCTTTAATTCATCATGCCTATGTTGAGTCGGGTAAAACTCCGCCTCAGAGGATTACAGCTCATTCTACTAGGTCAGTTTCTACTTCCTGGGCGTTTAGGAATGAAGCTTCGGTTGATCAGATTTGCAAAGCAGTAACTTGGTCTTCTTTGCATACTTTTACTAAATTCTACCATTTTTATGTGTTTTCTTCTTCTGAAGCAGTTTTTGGTAGAAAAGTACTTCAGGCAGCTGTTTCAGTTTGAATCTTCTGCTTATGTTTTCATTTAAACTTTATTTTGGGTGTGGATTATTTTCAGCAGGAATTGGGTGTCTTTATTTTATCCCTCCCTCTCTAGTGACTCTTGCGTGGAAAGATCCACATCTTGGGTAGTCATTATCCTATACGTCACTAGCTCATGGACTCTTGCTAATTACATGAAAGAAAACATAATTTATGTAAGAACTTACCTGATAAATTCATTTCTTTCATATTAGCAAGAGTCCATGAGGCCCACCCTTTTTTGTGGTGGTTATGATTTTTTTGTATAAAGCACAATTATTCCAATTCCTTATTTTTTATGCTTTCGCACTTTTTTCTTATCACCCCACTTCTTGGCTATTCGTTAAACTGATTTGTGGGTGTGGTGAGGGGTGTATTTATAGGCATTTTGAGGTTTGGGAAACTTTGCCCCTCCTGGTAGGAATGTATATCCCATACGTCACTAGCTCATGGACTCTTGCTAATATGAAAGAAATGAATTTATCTGGTAAGTTCTTACATAAATTATGTTTTTTATTTTACAGGCAAGTTTGTATTTATTTTAACTAGGTAGAATAGTTACTAAATAGTTATTAACTATTTAATAAACCTAGCTAAAATAAATACAAAAGTACCTGTAAAATAAAACCTAACCTAAGTTACAATAACACATAAAACTACACTATAATTAAATTAATTCCCTAAATTAAATACAATTAAATAAAATTAGCTAAAGTACAAAAAAAACAACACTAAATTACAGAAAATAATAAATAAATTACAAGATTTTTAAACTAATTACACCTAATCTAATCCCCCTAACAAAATAAAAAAGCCCTCCCCCAAATAAAAAAAAAAGCCCTACCCTACACTAACTTAAAAATAGTCCTTAAAAGGCCTTTTTGCGGGGCATTGCCCCAAAGTAATCAGCTCTTTTACCTGTAAAAAAAAATTACAAATCCCCCCCCAACATTAAAACCCACCACCCACACAACCAACCCTACTCTAAAACCCACCGAATACCCCCTTCAAAAAACCTAACACTAACCCCTTGAAGATCACCTTACCAGGAGAAGTCTTCATCGGGCTGAAGTCCTCAACGAATCCGGCAGAAGTGGTCCTCCAGATGGGCAGAAGTCTTCATCCAGACGGCATCTTCTATTTTCAACCATTCGGCGCGGAGCAGGTCCATCTTCAAGACATCCGACGCGGAGCATCCTCTTCTTTCCACGGCGACTGAAGAATGAAGGTACCTTTAAGCGACATCATCCAAGATGGCGTCCCTTCAATTCCGATTAGCTGATAGAATTCTATCAGCCAATCGGAATTAAGGTAGAAAAAAATCCTATCAGCCAATAGGAATGATTGGAACAGCCAATAGAATGCCAGCTCAATCCTATTGGCTGATTGATCAGCCAATAGAATTGAAGTTCAATCCTATTGGCTGATTGCATCAGCCAATAGGATTTTTTCCTACCTTAATTCTGATTGGCTAATAAAATTCTATCAGCCAATCGGAATCTAAGGGACGCCATCTTGGATGACATCACTTAAAGGAACCTTCATTCTTCAGTCGCCTTGAAAAGAAGAGGATGCTCCGCATCGGATGTCTTGAAGATGTACCCGCTCCGCGCCGGATGGATGAAGACTTCTGCCCGTCTGGAGGACCACTTCTGCCGGATTCGTTGAGGACTTCGGCCCGGTTGGATGAAGTCTTCTCCCGGTATGGTGATCTTTAAGGGGTTAGTGTTTTTTTTAAGGGGGTATTGGGTGGGTTTTAGAGTAGGGTTTGGTTGGGTGGGTGGCGGGTTTTAATGTTGGGGGGGATTTGTAATTTTTTTTACAGGTAAAAGAGCTGATTACTTTGGGGCAATGCCCTGCAAAAGGCCCTTTTAAGGGCTATTTGTAATTTAGTGTAGGGTAGGGCTTTTTTTTATTTTGGGGGGGCTTTTTTATTTTGTTAGGGGGATTAGATTAGGTGTAATTAGTTTAAAAATCTTGTAATTTGTTTATTATTTTCTGTAATTTAGTGTTTTTTTTTGTACTTTAGCTAATTTTATTTAATTGTATTTAATTGTATTTAATTGTATTTAGTTAAGGGAATTAATTTAATTATACTGTAGTGTTATGTGTTAGTGTAACTTAGGTTAGGTTTTATTTTACATTTAAATTTGTATTTATTTTAGCTAGGTAGTTATTAAATAGTTAATAACTATTTTGTAACTATTCTACCTAGTTAAAATAAATACAAACTTTCCTGTAAAATAAAAATAAACCCTAAGGTAGCTACAATGTAACTATTAGTTATATTGCAGCTAGCTTAGGGTTTATTTTACAGGTAAGTATTTACTTAATTATAGTAATTTTATTTAGATTTATTTAAATTATATTTAAGTTAGGGGGGGTTAGACTTAGATTTAAGGGTTATTAACTTTAGTATAGTGGCGGCGACGTTGGGGGCGGCAGATTAGGGGTTAATAAATGTAGGTAGGTGTCGTCGATGTTAGGGACGGCAGATTAGGGGTTAATAATATTTAACTAATGTTTGCGAGGCGGGAGTGCGGCTGTTTAGGGGTTAATATATTTATTATAGTGGCGGCGATGTCCGGTTCGGCAGATTAGGGGTTAAAATTTTTATATTAGTTTTGCGATTTGTGGGGGCCTCGGTTTAGGGGTTAATAGGTAGTTTATGGGTGTTAGTGTACTTTTTAGCACTTTAGTTAAGAGTTTTATGCTACGGCGTTGTAGTGTAAAACTCTTAACTACTGACTTTAAAATGCGGTACCAGTCTTGACAGTAGAGGGTCTACCGCTCACTTTTGGTCAGACTCGTAATACCGGCGCTATGCAAGTCCCATTGAAAAAAGAGGATACGCAATTTACGTAAGTGGATTTGCGGTATTGCCAAGTCTGGCCAAAAAAGTGAGCGGTACACCTGTACCTGCAAGACTCGTAATACTAGCGGGCGTTAAAAAGCAGCGTTGGGACTGGCCAACGCTGCTTTTTAAGCCTAACGCAAAACTCGTAATCTAGGTGATAGTGTCAAGTCTGTCTCACACTGTGCATAGTGGTTTAGTGCACACTCAGAAATCCTCTCAAATGCTTATGCTTTACTCCTTGTAATAACATTTCCCATGCTCAATTAGCACTGCAGTTCCCACTGGTGGCTGCCAAAATAAAAAAAAATAAAAAAAATATTTAGTTTTTTTAGTTTTTCTTGCCTCATGGGGGCCCCCCTGTCCCATTGGGCCCCTGACAGGAGTCACCCCTGTCACCACCTGATGGCGGCCCTGTTAACATATGAGTCATACATGTGATTAGTGTAATATATTTCTAGTGCTGTTCACTTAGTATTAGAAAAGGGCTTCTTAGCCTTGGGCGCATGTATATGCCATTGGTAGGCTGACCATATTGCCGCTTTAAAAAGGGACACATATGAAAAATACATAAGTCAGGGTTCTCATAATGGAACATTATTCCAAACCATTTCTTTAAACTGCCCTGACATATGTATTTTTCATATGTGTCCCTTTTTAAAGCGGCAATATGGTCAGCCTAGCCATTGGGTAAACTGTTTTAATTTGCATATTCAACATAGTGTGTTTACCATTGCTAAGACAATGGCCCCATTACGCTAGACACTATTTCCCGGGTTTTATACGGGCACAGGCCTTACACCTCTCATATATTGTATAGCTGCCGGTTACTAATTCTATTTTCCATAGACACATAAACTTACCCTGGGAATACACACACGCTGCTGCAGATGTTGGCCTGATTGGATTATTGCTTTTCCTACTGTTTGAGGTATTACCAAATTAGGGGCTGACTATTACTCTTATTATGAACAAGTACATGTACATAGTCTTGATGATTACATGTTGTTCTACACTCGCATATATGATGTTTCATGCATATACTTGTTCATGCTGGGGATACAATATTATGTTTATATTATGATTATATTTACTCCTGCTATATCATATATTGTATATTCTATTTTCTTCTATTTTTTGTTTATATTTACCATCCACACTCGTTGCTTGGGATGGTGATGTCACTATGTAGGTGGCACCCTACCCTGGAGAGCGTGTGATTGGGTGGCTGTTCAGTTATAAGGGTGTCTGGTGTCGGTTCATGCACACTTGTTTTTTGTATGTCTGAGGAAGGGGCTAAACCCCCGAAAACGTTCACATTTTAGGAAATAAATAATTGAAAAGTTCTGGTGAGTGCACTCTTCTTTTGCTTATACAAACTTTTTCTGTTGCACCCCAAGCATTTGTGACTTGGTAGCTGGAGTGCTTGTCTGTTCTACATTTATTTATAGGTTTTTGCTTATACATATATATATATATATATATATATATATATATATATATATATATATATATATATATATATATACATATATATACACACATATTCAGTACATATAGGAATATGTATTTACAATAAAAATTACATTATCCTGTATGTGAAGACTATTGGAATGTGAAATGCGTACAGTAAATTTACAGTTAAATACATATGTACACACACTTCAGCACCCACTATTAATTCCCCCCCCCCCAAAATAAATAAATAAATACTGGTTTAAAAAGAGGTCAGTTTCTGGATTTATTAAGCATTAAACTGTTTGATAAAAGCCCAGGTACAGCTGACTTATGTTCTCTCACATGAGATCGCTGTGCTGCTGATATTTTTAATTGCTTTGGCTTTATCACAATGTACAAACAACTGATTGTGTTTGTGCAGCCGTCTTTAACGTTGTGGAGACAGATGTAAAATGATTAGCAAGCAGCCATCCTTCCATAGAATCTAAAGTATGGATCTCCCATGCCTTCAGAGTTCTGTTCTCAGCCATACGGGTTAAACCTATTAGTGTTATGGCTTTGTAACATAGAATATTAATAACACAAGTATTCTGCTGTATTGTTTCCTATACAATCAGTGTATGTTCTCCTCCTACTTATGACTATTGATGAATTTAGTTCCGTGTCAGTGCATGTTTGATTTGCTTTTGTGAACAGTTGTGCATCTCGCTGGTTACCTTGTCTGTACTGTATAAAGTAGCGGTGCACGGATGAATAAATAGATAACAAGCGGTACTACGCATAATGGGGTCTATTTTAATCTATCTTCATTTCTGGGGGAAATTCCTTATATGGCAAGGTTTGTTGCATGCTCACATGAAAATTACTTTAATAAAAATGTTACAAAATCTCACTTTTGAATGATAAAACTTGTATGACTTAAAGCGACAGTAGCCACTTTGGGTCAGATAACAAGTTGAACGTTAACTGTGCTAGAAGTAAGCTACTTGTGCGCCTCGGGTTGCGCTCGTATTATGAGTTGAAAGTAAACTGTTTTGCTTGCATGCTAACTCGAGGCTTGTAAAAAGCTGAATTTAGGATATCGCGAGTGCGAAAACCTATCCTCCCCCCATAAAAGGCAAAGGAGGAAAAAACCTAAAGCCTTACTTGCGCACAAACCAGATTTGCATATTCTCAAGTGTACTAACCCGACATGAAAATATTAATATTTTACATTCCAATGTTCTGATCTATTTATTCATAAATCTATATTTCTATATATATCTGATGGTATTTTAGTACAATTTAATCTATAACTATAAATACATTAATTAATTAATGAATGAATATATATATATGTATATATATATATATATATATATATATATATATACATATATATATATACAGTTGCAAGAAAAAGTATGTGAACCCTTTGGAATGATATGGATTTCTGCACAAATTGGTCATAACATGTGATCTGATCATCATCTAAGTCACAACAATAGACAATCACAGTCTGCTTAAACTAATAACACACAAAGAATTAAATGTTGCCATGTTTTTATTGAACACACCATCTAAACATTCACAGTGCAGGTGGAAAAAGTATGTGAACCCTTGGATTTAATAACTGGTTGGACCTCCTTTGGCAGCAATAATTTCAACCAAACGTTTTCTGTAGTTGCAGATCAGACGTGCACAACGGTCAGGAGTACTTCTTGACCATTCCTCCTTACAGAACTGTTTCAGTTCAGCAATATTCTTGGGATGTCTGGTGTGAATCGCTTTCTTGAGGTCATGCCACAGCATCTCAATCGGGTTGAGGTCAGGACTCTGACTGGGCCACTTCAGAAGGCGTATTTTCTTCTGTTTAAGCCATTCTGTTGTTGATTTACTTCTATGCTTTGGGTCATTGTCCTGTTGCAACACCCATCTTCTGTTGAGCTTCAGCTGGTAAACAGATGGCCTTAAGTTCTCCTGCAAAATGTCTTGATAAACTTGGGAATTAATTTTTCCTTCGATGATAGCAATCCGTCCAGGCCTTGACGCAGCAAAGCAGGCCCAAACCCTGATGCCCCCACCACCATACTTCACAGTTGGGATGAGGTTTTGATGTTGGTGTGCTGTGTCTCTTTTTCGCCACACATAGTGGTGTGTGTTTCTTCTAAACAACTCAACTTTGGTTTCATCTGTCCACAGAATATTTTGCCAGTACTGCTGTGGAACATCCAGATGCTCTTGTGCAAACTGTAAACGTGCAGCAATGTTTTGTTTGGACAGCAGTGGCTTCCTCTGTGGTATCCTCCCATGAAATCCATTCTTGTTTAGTGTTTTACGTATTGTAGATTCGCTAACAGGGATGTTAGCATTTGCCAGTGACTTTTGTAAATCTTTAGCTGACACTCTAGGATTCTTCTTCACCTCATTGAGCAGTCTGTGCTGTGCTCTTGCAGTCATCTTTACAGGACGGCCACTTCTAGGGAGAGTAGCAGCAGTGCTGAACTTTCTCCATTTATAGACAATTTGTCTTACGGTGGACTGATGAACAGCAAGGCTTTTGGAGATACTTTTATAACCCTTTCCAGCTTTATGCAAGTCAACAATTCTTAATCGTAGGTCTTCTGAGAGCTCTTTTGTGTGAGGCATCATTCACATCAGGCAATGCTTCTTGTGAAAAGCAAACCCAGAACTGGTGTGTGTTTTTATAGGGCAGGGCAGCTGTAACCAACACCTCCAATCTCACCTCATTGATTGGCTGTCATCTCACTCCAATTAGCTCTTGGAGATGTCATTAGTCTAGGGATTCACATACTTTTTCCACCTGCACTGTGAATGTTTACATGGTGTGTTCAATAAAAACATGGCAACATTTCATTCTTTGTGTGTTATTAGTTTATGCAGACTGTGATTGTCTATTGTTGTGACTTAGATGATGATCAGATCACATTTTATGACCAATTTGTGCAGAAATACATATCATTCCAAAGGGTTCACATACTTTTTCTTGCAACTGTATATATATACAGACTTGTATATTTATACAAATACATATGTACACAAAATGTGTACCCTGCCAGCCTTTTTCTCCAACATAGGTGTGTCCGGTCCACGGCGTCATCCTTACTTGTGGGATATTCTCCTCCCCAACAGGAAATGGCAAAGAGCCCAGCAAAGCTGGTCACATGATCCCTCCTAGGCTCCGCCTTCCCCAGTCATTCTCTTTGCCGTTGTACAGGCAACATCTCCACGGAGATGGCTTAGAGTTTTTTAGTGTTTAACTGTAGTTTTTATTATTCAATCAAGAGTTTGTTATTTTAAAATAGTGCTGGTATGTACTATTTACTCTGAAACAGAAAAGAGATGAAGATTTCTGTTTGTAAGAGGAAAATGATTTTAGCAACCGTTACTAAAATCGATGGCTGTTTCCACACAGGACTGTTGAGAGGAATTAACTTCAGTTGGGGGAACAGTGAGCAGACTTTTGCTGCTTGAGGTATGACACATTCTAACAAGACGATGTAATGCTGGAAGCTGTCATTTTCCCTATGGGATCCGGTAAGCCATTTTTATTACAGAAAGAAAAAAAGGGCTTCACAAGGGCTTTTAAGACTGTAGACATTTTCTGGGCTAAATCGATTTATATATAAGCATATTTTATACTCCATAGCCTTGAGGAATTATTTTTATCTTGGGAATTATGTAAAATAACCGGCAGGCACTGTATTGGACACCTTATTCTCTAGGGGCTTTCCCTAATCATAGGCAGAGTCTCATTTTCGCGCCTCTATTGCGCACTTGTTTTTGGGAAGCATGACATGCAGATGCATGTGTGAGGAGCTCTGATACATAGAAAAGACTTTCTGAAGGCGTCATTTGGTATCGTATTCCCCTTTGGGCTTGGTTGGGTCTCAGCAAAGCAGATACCAGGGACTGTAAAGGGGTTAAATATAAAAACGGCTCCGGTTCCGTTATTTTAAGGGTTAAAGCTTCCAAATTTGGTGTGCAATACTTTTAAGGCTTTAAGACACTGTGGTGAAATTTTGGTGAATTTTGAACAATTCCTTCATACTTTTTCACAATTGCAGTAATAAAGTGTGTTCAGTTTAAAATTTAAAGTGACAGTAACGGTTTATTTTAAAACGTTTTTTGTACTTTGTTATCAAGTTTATGCCTGTTTAACATGTCTGAACTACCAGATAGACTGTGTTCTGAATGTGGGGAAGCCAAGGTTCCTTCTCATTTAAATAGATGTGATTTATGTAAGACACAAAATTTAGAGAAAATGATGCCCAAGATGATTCCTCAAGTGAGGGGAGTAAGCATGGTACTGCATCATCCCCTCCTTCGTCTACACCAGTCTTGCCCACACAGGAGGCCCCTAGTACATCTAGTGCGCCAATACTCCTTACTATGCAACAATTAACGGCTGTAATGGATAATTCTATCAAAAACATTTTAGCCAAAATGCCCACTTATCAGCGAAAGCGCGACTGCTCTGTTTTAGAAAATACTGAAGAGCATGAGGACGCTGATGATATTGGTTCTGAAGTGCCCCTACACCAGTCTGAGGGGGCCAGGGAGGTTTTGTCTGAGGGAGAAATTTCAGATTCAGGGAAAATTTCTCAACAAGCTGAACCTGATGTGATTACATTTAAATTTAAATTGGAGCATCTCCGCGCTCTGCTTAAGGAGGTGTTATCTACTCTGGATGATTGTGAGAATTTGGTAATTCCAGAGAAATTATGTAAAATGGACAAGTTCCTAGAGGTCCCGGGGCCCCCCGAAGCTTTTCCTATACCCAAGCGGGTGGCGGACATTGTAAATAAAGAATGGTAAAGGCCCGGTATACCTTTCGTCCCTCCCCCCATATTTAAAAAATTGTTTCCTATGGTCGACCCCAGAAAGGACTTATGGCAGACAGTCCCCAAGGTCGAGGGGGCGGTTTCTACCCTAAACAAACGCACCACTATACCCATAGAAGATAGTTGTGCTTTCAAAGATCCTATGGATAAAAAATTAGAAGGTTTGCTTAAAAAGATGTTTGTTCAGCAAGGTTACCTTCTACAACCAATTTCATGCATTGTTCCTGTCACTACAGCAGCGTGTTTCTGGTTCGATGAACTAGAAAAGGCGCTCAATAATAATTCTTCTTCTTATGAGGAGATTATGGACAGAATTCATGCTCTCAAATTGGCTAATTCTTTCACCCTAGACGCCACTTTGCAATTGGCTAGGTTAGCGGCGAAAAATTCTGGTTTTGCTATTGTGGCGCGCAGAGCGCTTTGGCTAAAATCTTGGTCAGCGGATGCGTCTTCCAAGAACAAATTGATTAACATTCCTTTCAAGGGGAAAACGCTGTTTGGCCCTGACTTGAAAGAGATTATTTCTGATATCACTGGGGGCAAGGGCCACGCCCTTCCTCAGGATAGGTCTTTCAAGGCCAAAAATAAACCTAATTTTCGTCCCTTTCGCAGAAACGGACCAGCCTCAAGTGCTACGTCCTCTAAGTAAGAGGGTAATACTTCTCAAGCCAAGCCAGCCTGGAGGCCAATGCAAGGCTGGAACAAAGGAAAGCAGGCCAAGAAACCTGCCACTGCTACCAAGACAGCATGAGATGTTGGCCCCCGATCCGGGACCGGATCTGGTGGGGGGCAGACTCTCTCTCTTCGCTCAGGCTTGGGCAAGAGATGTTCTGGATCCTTGGGCGCTAGAAATAGTCTCCCAAGGTTATCTTCTGGAATTCAAGGGGCTTCCCCCAAGGGGGAGGTTCCACAGGTCTCAATTGTCTTCAGACCACATAAAAAAACAGGCATTCTTACATTGTGTAGAAGACCTGTTAAAAATGGGAGTGATTCATCCTGTTCCATTAGTAGAACAAGGGATGGGGTTCTACTCCAATCTGTTCGTAGTTCCCAAAAAGGAGGGAACATTCAGACCAATCTTAGATCTCAAGATCCTAAACAAGTTTCTCAAGGTTCCATCGTTCAAAATGGAAACCATTCGAACAATTCTTCCTTCCATCCAGGAAGGTCAATTCATGACCACGGTGGATTTAAAGGATGCGTATCTACATATTCCTATCCACAAGGAACATCATTGGTTCCTAAGGTTCGCATTCCTGGACAAGCATTACCAGTTTGTGGCACTTCCGTTCGGATTAGCCACTGCTCCAAGAATTTTCACAAAGGTACTAGGGTCCCTTCTAGCGGTGCTAAGACCAAGGGGCATTGCAGTAGTACCTTACTTGGACGACATTCTGATTCAAGCGTCGTCCCTTCCACAAGCAAAGGCCCACACGGACATTGTCCTGGCCTTTCTCAGATCTCACGGGTGGAAAGTGAACGTAGAAAAAAGTTCTCTATCTCCGTCAACAAGGGTTCCCTTCTTGGGAACAATAATAGACTCTTTAGAAATGAGGATTTTTCTGACAGAGGCCAGAAAATCAAAACTTCTAAACTCTTGTCAAATACTTCATTCTGTTCCTCTTCCTTCCATAGCGCAGTGCATGGAAGTAATAGGTTTGATGGTAGCGGCAATGGACATAGTTCCTTTTGCGCGAATTCATCTAAGACCATTACAACTGTGCATGCTCAGTCAGTGGAATGGGGACTATACAGCCCAAATCACTCAACTGTGGGGCATTCCAGACATGGATCTGATGGCCTCTCGTCAGAACTTCAAGGTTCCTTGCTACGGGTCCAGATCCAGGGATCCCAAGGCGACTCTAGTAGATGCACTAGTAGCACCTTGGACCTTCAAACTAGCTTATGCATTCCCGCCGTTTCCTCTCATCCCCAGGCTGGTAGCCAGGATCAATCAGGAGAGGGCATCGGTGATCTTGATAGCTCCTGCGTGGCCACGCAGGACCTGGTATGCAGACCTGGTGAATATGTCATCGGCTCCACCATGGAAGCTACCTTTGAGACGAGACCTTCTTGTTCAAGGTCCGTTCGAACATCCGAATCTGGTCTCACTCCAACTGACTGCTTGGAGATTGAACGCTTGATCTTATCTAATTCTGTCATTGATACTCTTGTTCAGGCCAGAAAGCCTGTAACTAGAAAAATCTACCACAAAATATGGAAAAAATATATCTATTGGTGTGAATCTAAAGGATTCCCTTGGGACAAGATAAAAATTCCTAAGATTCTATCCTTTCTTCAAGAGGGTTTGGAGAAAGGATTATCTGCAAGTTCTTTGAAAGGACAGATTTCTGCCTTGTCTGTGTTACTTCACAAAAAGCTGGCAGCTGTGCCAGATGTTCAAGCCTTTGTTCAGGCTCTGGTTAGAATCAAGCCTGTTTACAAACCTTTGACTCCTCCTTGGAGTCTCAATTTAGTTCTTTCAGTTCTTCAGGGGGTTCCGTTTGAACCCTTACATTCCGTTGATATTAAGTTATTATCTTGGAAAGTTTTGTTTTTGGTTGCAATTTCTTCTGCTAGAAGAGTTTCAGAATTATCTGCTCTGCAGTGTTCTCCTCCTTATCTGGTGTTCCATGCAGATAAGGTAGTTCTGCGTACTAAACCTGGTTTTCTTCCGAAAGTTGTTTCTAACAAAAACATTAACCAGGAGATAGTCGTGCCTTCTTTGTGTCCGAATCCAGTTTCAAAGAAGGAACGTTTGTTGCACAATTTGGATGTAGTTCGTGCTCTAAAATTCTATTTAGATGCTACAAAGGATTTTAGACAAACATCTTCCTTGTTTGTTGTTTATTCCGGTAAAAGGAGAGGTCAAAAAGCAACTTCTACCTCTCTCTCTTTTTGGATTAAAAGCATCATCAGATTGGCTTACGAGACTGCCGGACGGCAGCCTCCTGAAAGAATCACAGCTCATTCCACTAGGGCTGTGGCTTCCACATGGGCCTTCAAGAACGAGGCTTCTGTTGATCAGATATGTAAGGCAGCGACTTGGTCTTCACTGCACACTTTTACTAAATTTTACAAGTTTGATACTTTTGCTTCTTCTGAGGCTATTTTTGGGAGAAAGGTTTTACAAGCCGTGGTGCCTTCCATCTAGGTGACCTGATTTGCTCCCTCCCTTCATCCGTGTCCTAAAGCTTTGGTATTGGTTCCCACAAGTAAGGATGACGCCGTGGACCGGACACACCTATGTTGGAGAAAACAGAATTTATGTTTACCTGATAAATTACTTTCTCCAACGGTGTGTCCGGTCCACGGCCCGCCCTGGTTTTTTAATCAGGTCTGATAATTTATTTTCTTTAACTACAGTCACCACGGTATCATATGATTTCTCCTATGCAAATATTCCTCCTTTACGTCGGTCGAATGACTGGGGAAGGCGGAGCCTAGGAGGGATCATGTGACCAGCTTTGCTGGGCTCTTTGCCATTTCCTGTTGGGGAGGAGAATATCCCACAAGTAAGGATGACGCCGTGGACCGGACACACCGTTGGAGAAAGTAATTTATCAGGTAAACATAAATTCTGTTTTTTCTAACACCTGAGACCTCATATCCTTGAGCCTTTTATAACTTTTGTGTGCAGTATTTTTTCAAATAATGTTTATTAGTCATGTTATGAGTGTAACTGTTCCTTTTTTAAATAGCTCTTAGGATGCAGTTATCATTCAAGTGTAAATTGGGATTGCACTCACGTGTTCGCGTCTACTTTCAACTTGTAATACGAGCGCTAAAACTGACGTGCCCAAATGCCCACGATTAAATCCCTTTTCGCTCTTGCCTAACTGTTAGCGCTCCACTCTTAATTTGGCCCATACTGTCCCTGTGGTTTTGAAGCAAAGAAAGCTAATTGCATACATGTCACCTATTAGCATTACTACACACTATATAAAAGTGATCTATCAGGATACAGATCCTTCAAACAGCCCTCCCCAGAAATCGCCATTTTCTTTGTCCTTAATCCTGCGTAACTTGATTTGGATCAGGAAATTTTGCGATTAACAATCAAGATAAAATTTTAAGTTGTTTTCGTGACATAAACATATAGAAAGTCAGTGGTATTAGCAGCAGAATTTTTTTACGATTGTAATCGCTGGAAAATCATATGGTCAGTACCTTTCCGATGCTCAGATATCATTGTTTGATGACAACAACAAGCATTCAATTATGATCAGCCTCTTCATTTAATAATAGAAGTATTTTTTTTACGTAATTTTGATTTTCATATGCTTTTTATTAACAAAAACATATTATCTCCCACTGTTAAAGTATTTCACACCAATAATTTGTGTCTGTCAGCTGGTTTCATAGCTGGAAGAACAAATTTGATAAATTTGTCCCTAAATCTCCCCAGATTCCCATTTGCTTTGTACTGTAGCCTTGAGCTGAGATGTGATGTTCGACATTGAAAATCAATCTAAAAAACTGATAAAGTGCTACACTTGTGTGCAAAGGGGAACTAAGGATAATATTTTAATTTGACACAATCCTGTCTTTACTTCACAATGTTTTCATGCTAAAAAAACATGAAGTTAAAATGTTGCTTATCGTATGAATGATACAAAATATATAGTGTATGAAGACAAGTTTAACACATTATTGGGTGCTGCAGCCGTGATTTTGGTATTACATATGCGGCGTAGCATACAAGTTACGCACGTATATTTCACCCTTCGACCGTAATTTTTATCCCCGTCGACTAACATAGAACAGCCGCACAATTTGGTATCCAATATACAGCGTAAGGACTTACGCACGCAGAATTCAGAAAATCTACTCCATTCTCATCTCGCCACATATTGCAGGCGCAGCAACCCTTGCACTGACAAAAAAAGCAACGTAACTCCCTGAAAGCCTTAACAAGCACATACATTTAAGCAGCATCTCAAGGTTAAAGGGACAGTATACTATGATATTGGTTTTTTAAGGTTTATTTGTGTATTTGAAATAGCTGATTTTGTTGTTTGAAGCCACAACCTAATTAAATGGATTGAGCTTGTAGGTAGAATCAGATCTCATCACTTTATCACATTGTGGACATATACTTGCTTATTTACTTTAAATTTACTCTCAAAACAATCAACAATACTTGGAGGAGAGAACAATGGGAAATCATAATTGTATAACCTTCATCTCTTTAGAACCCACTGGAGTGTAATTTATTCTAATGTTAACACAGCTTGGCATTGATGCCAAAATATATAAAGGAACAGTCAAGTCCAATGAAAACCTTCTTGTTTCAAATAGGGCATGTTATTTCAAACTACTTTCAGATTGAATCCTAACACTTGCTTTGTTCTCTTGGTATTCTTAGTTGAAAGCTAAACCTAGGATGGCTCATATGATAATTTCTAAGACCTTCTTGAAGGCCACCTCTTTGCAATTGTGTCAAACCAATCACAGACAACACAACCTCTCGCCTGCAGCCTTTTAACACCTGATAATGCACAGCCTATCAGTAACATCACTATTATATATACCAATGTGTCAATTTATATTGGATGTGAGATACATTTTTTTTGTGTGTGAATATTACTATATGTACCCTTAATAAACAACTTTTATGAATGTGATTTATAGTACAAGAATATGTCATAAACATGATAATATTACCTGTGTTTATTGCCATTTCCACCCAGGTCATATTATGTTTTAACAATATTACTGTACTAAAACATACCTAACATGGGTGTGGATGACAATTATATGGTAAATAACAGAGGACAAGATTTATGGTGAACTATAAGAATATTTATTTCTTTTTTGGCTTCTTGGATGAGGGAGCTGAAGTGAATGTAGTGGATTTCCTAGTTCTGGTTTGAGAGGATTCTGCTGGTGTGCTGGCCACAGATGATAGGCTGGAGGCAGTGTCCTGCTGGTGTGTAAAGTGCTCAACCAACATAATACAGCGCTTCTTCCGACGCACATAAAGAGCTGCAATAAAACCCTTTTCATTTGCGTGCAACAGTTAACGCATCACTTGTAATCTTGCCCAATTAGGTTTTAAGTGGATCAAAATGAAAAAGATGATGCATTGTTAACCTCATTTGCATGTGACTACCCAGAATGCTTAGCCACAGTGGGCACACTGTTTGGAGAATACTGTAGGAAATCTTCTAGTTTTATGAAACGGAGACGTATAGTTAGTTATTCACCAAATGGATTTTATTACTGAATTGGATTATATTTCAGTAGTTTGTCCTTGAATCTGTTACGTTCTTGACTATAAGCAGCAATATATACATACAAATATCATTTGAAATGTGACTGACACAAGTGTTTTTATTACATACAGTCAGCGTTATCCATCAATGTCATAACGTTTATTGTACAATAATGTCTAACACCAGTACATTGTTATACTATTACGTGTATTACGTGTAAAACATATGGAGGTTACTTCTGGTTGCAAGAGGTGATTCCTCCAGTTGCAAACGTTACGTTTAGTTATAAATTGACTAGTATTTATTATCAAACTATTTATTATTTGTACAATTTTTGTGACTTTTTCTAGCATAATGTGGCACTGTTAGAGATATGTGACCAACCCCAAACTTACTGCAGTATGTGTACCATAGGCATGGGTGTATAGCCACCAATGAGCAGCTAACTCCTGCAGAGAATTGCTACTCCCGGGCATACGTATGCATTTTTTTTTAACAAAGAATGAAGTAGATTTGTTAATAAAAGTACATTAAAAAGTCTGTTAAAGGGACAGTCTAGTTGTCAATTTTTATTGTTTAAAAAGATAGATAATCCCTTTATTACCCATTCCCCAGTTTTGCATAACCAGCACAGTTATATTAATACACTTTTTACCTCTGTGATTACCTTGTATCTAAGCCTCTGCAGACTGCCTTCTTATTTCAGTGCTTTTACAGACATTTTAGCCAAAACCATTATTGTTCTCCACAGGAGTGAGCACAATTTTATCTATATGGCACACATGAACTAGCACTGTCTGTTTTTTTAAGATTTTAAAAGCACTGAGATGAGGGGCGGCCTGCAGGGCTTAGAAACAGGGAAACCTAGAGGTTATAAAGTATACTAATATGTTGGTTGTGCAAAACAGGGGAATGGATAATAGAGATTATCTATCTTTTAAAACAAGAACATTTTTCAAGTAGACTGTCCCTTTTAAAATGGCATGCTCTATCTGAACCATTAAAGTTGACTTTTTCCATTAATTTTCCTTCTATGCACAACTTGAACGAGTTTGTATCTCTGTACCTGAGGGGCACGTTCTGTAACACAAGTTTCTGCATCAAGCCTATAGATTTGTGTCCTATAGTAGAACTGGACATTGTTTTGGGGTCAGCTATTAAGTCCTTTTTATCTTCATTCATAGGAAACTGCTAAATGACTGCTGTGACCCGGGGCATCTCTTCTCTATGACAAAAGTAAATACGCCGCTAGGAGAGAATCTATGGTTTGATGGCGAGTTCCTGTATTCACTTCCTATTGACAACACAACATACAATCTCTTTCCTCAGGTCAGTAAAAAACTCCACTGTCCTTTTATTGACATATGTTTTAAAGATGCAAAGAACAGAACTAAACCTTATTGTTAGCAAATAACAAGGACACAGGTGTTCTTTTGTAGTAAAATTAGCGCCTGGGATTTTTCAGACTGAGCCAATGGGATGTTCTTGAGTCTAAAATGCATTTCTAACCATAACATAGTAATAGTTAATCAGTACTCATTTGGTACTATGAGGTTGTTGCTGGCCCTGTTCTTAGTCCTGTATAGTTATCATGAGTAATATAAATCACACAATGCAGGGAACCCGCCTCTTATGTTTTTTTCAAGTTTACGGTGTGTGACAGTGTGTATGTGCGATCACATGTACCATTGTGTATGTGCGATCACATGTACCATTTGTGTGTGTATGCGCGATCACATGTACCATTGTGTGTGTGTGATCACATGTACCATTGTGTGTGTGTGTGTGTGTATGTGCGATCACATGTACCATTGTGTGTGTATGTGCGATCACATGTACCATTGTGTGTGTGTGGGACAGTGTGTGTATGTGCGATCACATGTACCATTGTGTATGTGTATGTGCGATCACATGTACCATTGTGTGTGTGTGACAGTGTGTGTATGTGCAATCACATGTACCATTGTGTGTGTATGTGCGATCACATGTACCATTGTGTGTGTGACAGTGTGTGTATGTGCGATCACATGTACCAGTGTGTGTGTGTGTGTGTGACAGTGTATGTATGTGCGATCACATGTACCATTGTGTGTGTGTGGGACAGTGTGTGTATGTGCGATCACATGTACCATTGTGTATGTGTATGTGCGATCACATGTACCATTGTGTATGTGTATGTGCGATCACATGTACCATTGTGTGTGTGTGTGACAGTGTGTGTATGTGCAATCACATGTACCATTGTGTGTGTGTATGTGCGATCACATGTACCATTGTGTGTGTATGTGCGATCACATGTACCAGTGTGTGTGTGTGTGTGACAGTGTATGTATGTGCGATCACATGTACCAGTGTGTGTGTGTGTGTGTGTGACAGTGTATGTATGTGCGATCACATGTACCATTGTGTGTATGTGCGATCACATGTACCATTGTGTGTGTGCGATCACATGTACCAGTGTGTGTGTGTGACAGTGTGTATGTGTGATCACATGTACCATTGTGTGTGACAGTGTATGTCTACATGTATATGTGTGACTGTGTATGTGTGCGCACATGTACCATTGTGTGTGTCTACATGTATATATGTGTGACAGTGAGTGTGTGTGTGTGGCAGCGCATGTACGTGTTTGTATGTACATAGGCGTGACGTGTGTGTGTGTGTGCACATGTGACAGTGTGTGTTCGCACACATGTAGACACACACAATGGTACATGTTTGTGTGTGTGTATGTCTACATGTTTATGCGTGTACATGAATGTGTAAATATGTTACATTGTGTGTGTGTGTGTGTGTACATGAATGTGTGACTGTGTGTATCTATTGTATAATGTATATCAGCAAGTAAGTGCTGCATTGTAAATAAATAAATTCACATAACAGCTATTTTGTTAGCAACATTTACAAGGTTTTGAAAATCAAGATCAGTTCAGGGCTGTACCACTTGAAAAGTCTGATCCATGTTCCTGGTCTCCTTGCTTTGGCTAATGAGGGACAGATATAAATGAGCTTGTTATCTGAGCTAACCAATCGCTGTGTAGAATGTTGCATTCTCAGATAAATGTGACCATACGTAAGTAGGATGTAGTACATTTCTAGACATTCTCTAGGAGGAATAAAAAGAAATGGAGAACAGTGCAACTCGATGTAAGAGTAGCTTTATTAAAACGTGAGAATGCTCAGTAAAAAACTAGTAGATTAATGATAGCTCATCAATAAAATCATAGGTCCATCCATCTGCAACCCTTTGTTAGTTCCTCCCGGCGTCTAATAGCTCCGACCTATATAACATTTATTGTGTGCTATAGATTTCTCTCCATACTGAAGTGTTTGACCATCAGGCCTTTACACTCTATCTTAAAGGGACAAAAAAATTGCAAATAGAAAATGAACTTTGCTCATAACTGTGCGTTTAACTCCGGCAAAGAAATTAAGCACATAGTTAAAGTTTTTGTTCCAGAAATGCACTACTGAGAACTAACTGAACACATCTGGTGAGACAAAGACATCTTGTGTGAGGCTTATGTGTATAGCCATAAATCACAAACTATCTACCAGTAGTGCATTGCTGAGCATATGTACATATCCTTTTCAACAAAGATACCATGAAAACAGTCATATTGATTTTGGAAGTGAATTTAAAACAGTCTTAGAATGTTAACTGAATCCTGAAAGTGTTTAATTTGACTGTCCTGTACCATTAAACACACACAGCTGTTTCCTCCTTTCCTGAACTCCCTCGTCTTGGTAACAAATAGCTGTGTTCCTCATCCAGTGTGCGCATCACAATCTGTATTCCCTGTGTCTGGCAGCGGTAATGATCTGTGTCCTTCATATAGAATGCTACATAAGCAGCGTGTGTCACATGGCATGACCTCTGACCCAGAGGCAGGACTTTAGTTTAACTGTGTATTGTCCGTACTGTACACCCTGTAAAATGTTGTTCCTTTATTAAAAGCAATAATAGCTGTACGAATATAAAAATAATTCTATGGACTGCAAAACAATGCAAATTGTGTTATCAAAGTGACAGTTTGTGTTTATTTAAAACATTTATTTGTATGCAATGCAGTGTATGGAAGGGACATGCACAGTTTGTGTCTAAGCACAACAAGAATCTGCATGCGGAATATGTATTGTTATAAACATTTACAGCTCTAAATTTGGTCGCAAAATTTACATCATTTTGCAGTTCAGGGCCTTTGAAATACTTCTTGATTATAGTTATCTCTGCTGTGACCAGTGGGGATTCAAACAGCAAATTTAGCACCCTTAAAGGGACGTGAAACCCAAATATTTTCTTTCATGATTTTGGACAGAACATACAATTTTAAACAACTTTCCAATTTACTTCTATTATCAAATTTGCTTCATTTTGTATCATTTGTTGAAGGAGCAGCAATGCACTATTGATTTCTAACTGAACACATGGGTGAGCCAATGAAAATTGGTATATATATATATATATATATATATATGCTGCTACCAATCAGCAGCTAGAACTTAGGTTATTTGCTGCTCCTGAGCTTACCTAGATAGATAAACCTTTCAGAAAAGGATAACAAGAGAAGAAGTGAATTAAATAATAGAAGTCAATTGGAAAGTTGTTTAAAATTGCATGCTCTTTCTGAATCATGAAAGAAAAATGGGGGGGTTTTATGTCCCTATAAGAGGACATTAAACACTTTGAGAATATAATATACAGTGTTTCATTATGTGTGGTAACATTTATTATACTTTTATTCTTAATTTTGTACCCCTTTACCTGTAGTGAAATGCTGAAAATGTTGGGCTTTCCAACTCCTGTTAAGTGTGAGTGCAAACTCCAGAGGAAACTTCTATATTTCCCTCAGTCATTGGCTGCACACTCTAGTGACCTATTTATAACTGTCTGTAATTGGTCTCCACAGAGAAGGATAGACAAAAATTTCTAGTGTTCTGTGCCTTGTGACAATACCGCACAAGCTCATTGGAGATGAGCGATAGCCCAACACAATCGTTCCTAATATAGCATATAGATATACAAGATAGGAGCGCCGTCTTCACAGGAAGAATGGCTTAAAGGGACATTATACACTCATTTTTTCTTTGCATAAATGTTTTGTAGATAATCTATTTATATAGCCCATAAAGTTTTTTTTTTAAATTAATGTATAGTTTTGCTTATTTTTAAATAACATTGCTCTGATTTTCAGACTCCTAACCAAGCCCCAAAGTTTTATGTGAATACGCTCAACTACCTACTCCAGCTTGCTCCTGTTTGTGTAAAGGGTCTTTTCATATGCAAAAGAAGGGGGAGGGGGAGTGTCTTATTTGCCACTTGCAGTGGGCTTTCCAGCTACCTTTTCAACAAAGCCAAAGTGACAGCTTCTAAGTAAGTTTTTAAACAGTTTTATACTGGATTTTTATATCAGTATCTGTGCATCTTATTCTTTATAGTAGTGTCTATTACATGCAGTTATATGAAAATGAGTGTATACTGTCCCTTTAAGTGTGGCGTAGAGATGTATTATATAAACAAGTGTAACATTATTTAAAGGGACACTAAACCCAAGTTTTTTCTTTTATGATTCAGGTAGAGAATCAAATTTGAAATCACTTTCTAATTTACTTCTATTATCTAATTTGCTTCATTCTTTAGATATTCTTGTTGAAGAAATAGCAATGAACATAGGTGAGCCAATCGGACAAGGCATTTATGTGCAGCCACCAATCAGCAGCTACTGAGCCTATCTAGATATGCTTTTCAGCAAAGGATATCAAGAGAATTAAGCAAATTAGATAATAGAAGTAAATTAGAAAGCTGTTTAAAATTGCATGCTCTTTCTAAATCATGAAAGAAAAAAATTGGGTTTCATGTCCCTTTAAGTTACATACAGTGTCTGGCAGTATGTTTGACCATACCCAGATAAAGATTATGATTTTTTTTTTTCATCAGTGGTTATCAATTGTAATCAATAAAATGCAAGAGGACGTGCTTAGGAAGCTTAATACAATATAACAAAAAGTGTATAGAGAGGTAACACTGTGTTAAAGTCGTGTACAGTGTCCTGAGGATAAATAAGTGGTTTGTGACTAATCTTATAGTCAAAACATAATAGCTACTTGTGTATAAAAAAGTAACTCATATCAAAAAGAAAGGAGAGAGGAAGCCTTATGGCTACTTATGTATAGAGGAGTGGCAATGTAAAAATTGCCACACTGTCTATTGCAGATTGCTACATACGCTAACAAACTTTCAGTAGTAGTGAATCATACGTGCTGTAGGGAAAAAAAGGGAGTGAAACTACGTGCTGTGTGAAGATTGCAGATTCAAGATGGAAGTGCAATAAGCTATATGATGATTTACTAATAACCTTTTATTTGATGAATTATAAAATGACATTTTATGTATCTCATATAAACCTTTTATACATGGTAAAACAGGGCTCGACAAACCCAGGAGCCTGGGAGCCACTGGCTCCTAGAATTTTACCCCTGGCTCCTAACTTTTTGAGTTATTCTCCATATATCTGTATACAAATCCAACTGTCTGGCTCCTAAAAATATGCCTGGCTCCTAAGTATTCTTACTGGCTCCTAATTTTTGCACATATTCGTCAAGCACTGCGGTAAAACGTATTAGAACATAATATAATATGGTAACATACTAGAACATGTTAAAATGCGGTGACATATGTGCTATATTAAAACATGCTTACTGAGTAATTGCTGCAGCAATAAAAACGACTCAAAAACGTATTATTGACACAAAGAAAAAATGAAAAAGTGAAAAAAAAAATGTAAGGGAATGTAGATGTAGAAATAAAAAAAAAAAATGCAAAATAGCAAAAATGTCAAAGGCAAATGTGGGGAAAGAAAGTTCTGAATAAATTAGAAGTTTTTGGAAGTACTCCAAATGGTGGAAGCTGCTCTGAAGGATACCCAGGTTACAAAATGGCGGCACCCACTGGTTTATGGGCACTAAAACTTTACCCTTCTATTTACAATATTTAAACAGCAAATCTAATAATAAAAAAAATCTGCATATTCTTCACAGACCAATCTTTGCTTTGAAGACTTATTAAGCATTTATTTAGTGTTTAATTGGTGTATTCTGTATCTGCCCCTCCTGCTCTGCATATGAACTGTATAATGTAGCAGCAAGTTCATGCGTTGCCCTCATCAGTTGTGTTCCCAGGGGATACTCAAAAGTACAAGTGCCGGTAGCTTTCAAAAGGTCACATTACATATTAAAGTCAGAATTACAGGGACGTGTAACCCAAATTTGTTTCTTTCATGATTCAGACAGAGCAGCAATTTATTTCTAATTTACTCCTATTATCAATTTTTCTTCATTCTCTTGGTATCTTTATTTGAAAAAGCAGGAATGTAAGCTACATTTAGCCACCAATCGGCAAACACTACTCAGGTGCTAAACAAAATTGGGCCGGCTCCTAAGCTTACATTCCTGCTTTTCAATTAAAGATTCCAAGAGAATGAATAACATTTGATAATAGGAGTAAATTAGAAAGTTTCTTAAATTTGCTGCTCTATCTGAATCAAGAAGAAAAAAAATTGGGTTTCATATGAGCAGCAATTTTAAGAAACTTTTCAATTAACTTCTATTAAATTTACAGGATTCCCTTGCTTTCCTTTGTTAAAAAGCATACCTTGGTATGCTCAGAAGCAGCAATGCACTACTGAGAGCTGGTGATTGGTCGCTACACACATATATGCCTCTTGTCATTGTCTCACCAGATATGTTCAGCTAGCTCCCAGTAGTGCATTGCTGCTCTGGTGCTAACTTTAACTGTGTATTTAACCTCTTTGCAGGAGCGCAATCATTAGTGCAATAATAACATACTCTAAAACATTTAACTATTTGTGCGTATTAAATATTAAATGTATTTTAATTCAGGAGGCAAAATGAGCGAATAATTAAAGAAAGATTACAGCACAAATAAAAATCAGTATTTTTATAATAAGAGTAGAACTGAGCTGTAGACCATGGCCTGCGGAGAGAAATGTAGCATACAGGTTTAATAGACCAGCGGTTGCCAACCAGTGGTCCGTGGACCACTGGTGGTCCACGAGAAGATGTTGGTGGTCCTTGACACCATCAAGCAGGAATTAATCTCCTCTGATTCAGCGCTGCGGAATCTGTTGGCGCTCTACAAATACATGATAATGATAATAATGGTGTCACCCCCGTCGCGCCGCAACTCCCTACAGTTCCTGGCTGGACTTCAGTGAAAACCGATGGAGGAGGAGTTAAATTACAATCTCCCTACGCACTTTGCATAGTACTGCGCAACTTGCGTAGCTAGATTGTATTTCTCTTGTTAAGTGTGTTCAGTCCACGGGTCATCCATTACTTATGGGATATATTCTCCTTCCCAACAGGAAGTTGCAAGAGGATCACCCAAGCAGAGCTGCTATATAGCTCCTCCCCTAACATGTCATATCCAGTCATTGTCTTGCAAGTCTCAACAAAGAAGGAGGTCGCGAGAGGAGATAGGAGTTTTTACCTAATTATTCTTCAATCAAAAGTTTATTATTTTAAAATGGCACCGGAGTGTGCTGTTTTTTCTCTCAGGCAGTATTTAGAAGAAGAATCTGCCTGCGTTTTCTATGATCTTAGCAGACGTAACTAAGATCCACTGGCTGTTCTCGCACATTCTGAGGAGTGGGGTAACTTCAGAAAAGGGAATAGCATGCGGGGTCACCCGCAAATGAGGTATGTGCAGTAATATTTTCTAGGAATGGAATTGACTAAGAAAACACTGCTGTTACCCATATGATGTAAGTACAGCCTTTAATGCAGTAGTAGCGACTGGTATCAGGCTGATAAATGTATGCGCAGTTGAGTTATTTTCTAGGGACTAGAATTTGACTGAGAAAATACTGTTAATACTGAAATAAATGTATGAGCCTTAAAGGGACACTGAACCTACATATTTTCTTTTGTGATTCAGATAGAGCATGCAATTTTAAGCAACTTTCTAATTTACTCCTATTATCAATTTTTCTTCGTTCACTTGCTATCTTTATTTGAAAAAGAAGGCATCTAAGCTTTTTTGTTTCAGGACTCTGGACAGCACTTTTTTTTATTGGTGGATGAATTTATCCACCAATCAGCAAGAATAACCCAGGTTATTCACCAAAAATGGGCCGGCATCTAAACTTACATTCTTGCATTTCAAATAAAGATACCAAGAGAAGGAAGAAAATTTGATAATAGGAGTAAATTAGAAAGTTGCTTAAAATTGCATGTTCTGTCTGAATCACAAAAGAAAAAATTTGGGTTCAGTGTCCCTTTAACTGCAGTAGAAGCGACTGGTAGCAGGCTTAGTGATAACTTTGCATAACGCTGGAAAGTTGTTTTCAAAACGTTTACTGGCATGTTATTCGTTTTGTGAGGTAATTTGGTGATAAATCTTTTTGGGCATGATTTTTTTCCATATGGCTAACGTATATTTCTGTATAGAAACCGTTGTAACAGGTCTCCCACTGTTGTAATATGAGTGGGAGGGGCCTTTTTTAGCGCCTTGTTGCGCAGTTAAAATTCTAGCACAGTCTTCCTGCTTCTTCCTCCTTGATCCAGGACGTCTCCAGAGAGCTCAGGGGTCTTCAAAATTCATTTTTGAGGGAGGTAATCAGTCACAGCAGACCTGTGACAGTGTGTTTGACTGTGATAAAAGCGTTAAATCTTAAATTGATTATCCGTTTTTGGGTATTGAGGGGTTAATCATCCGTTTGCTAGTGGGTGCAATCCTCTGCTAAATTCATACATTTACTGTTAAAATTGTTGGCTATAACTGAATTAGTTCATTGTTATTTCAACTGTGACAGTTTTTTTGTGTTTTTAAAAGCGCTGCAGCGTTTTTTCTATTGCTTGTAAATTTATTGAAAGATTTTTTCCAAGCTTGCTAGCCTTCATTGCTAGTCTGTTTAAACATGTCTGATACAGATGAATCTACTTGTTCATTATGTTTAAAAGCCAATGTGGAGCCCAATAGAAATATGTGTACCAATTGTATTGATTTTACTTTAAATAAAAGTCAGTCTTTACTGGTAAAGAAATTATCACCAGACAACGAGGGGGAAGTTATGCCGCCTAACTCTCCTCACGTGTCAGTACCTTCGCCTCCCGCTCAGGAGGTGCGTGAGATTGTGGCGCCAAGTACATCAAGGCCCTTACAAATCACTTTGCATGATATGGCTAATGTTATGAAAGAAGTATTATCTAATTTGCCTGAGTTAAGAGGCAAGCGCGATAGCTCTGGGTTTAGGACAGAGCGCGCCGATGACACGAGAGCCATGTCCGATACTGCGTCACAATTTGCAGAACATGAGGACGGAGAGCTTCATTCTGTGGGTGACGGATCTGATCCGGGGAGACCGGATTCAGAAATTTCAAATTTTAAATTTAAGCTTGAGAACCTCCGTGTATTGCTAGGGGAGGTGTTAGCGGCTCTGAATGATTGCGACACGGTTGCAATCCCAGAGAAATTATGTAGGCTGGATAAATACTATGCGGTTCCGGTGTGTACTGACGTTTTTCCTATACCTAAAAGGCTTACAGAGATTATTAGCAAGGAGTGGGATAGACCCGGTGTGCCCTTTTCCCCTCCTCCGATATTTAGAAAAATGTTCCCAATAGACGCCACCACACGAGACTTATGGCAGACGGTCCCTAAGGTGGAGGGAGCAGTTTCTACTTTAGCCAAGCGTACCACTATCCCGGTGGAGGATAGTTGTGCTTTCTCAGATCTAATGGATACAAAATTAGAAGGTTACCTTAAGAAAATGTTTGTTCAACAAGGTTTTATATTACAGCCCCTTGCATGCATTGCGCCCGTCACTGCTGCAGCGGCATTCTGGTTTGAGTCTCTGGAAGAGGCTATTCGCACAGCACCATTGGATGAGATTATGAACAAGCTTAAAGCCCTTAAGCTAGCTAATGCATTTGTTTCGGATGCCGTTGTGCATTTAACCAAACTAACGGCTAAGAACTCCGGATTCGCCATCCAGGCGCGCAGAGCGCTATGGCTTAAATCCTGGTCAGCAAATGTAACTTCTAAATCTAAATTGCTTAATATTCCTTTCAAAGGGCAAACCTTATTCGGGCCCGGCTTGAAAGAAATTATTGCTGACATTACTGGAGGTAAGGGTCACACCCTTCCTCAGGACAGGGCCAAACCAAAGGCCAAACAGTCTAATTTTCGTGCCTTTCGTAATTTCAAGGCAGGAGCAGCATCAACTTCCTCCGCTCCAAAACAGGAAGGGACTGCTACTCGTTACAGACAGGGTTGGAAAGGCAACCAGTCCTGGAACAAGGGCAAGCAGGCCAGAAAACCTACTTCTGCCCCTAAGACAGCATGAAGAAAGGGCCCCCTATCCGGAAACGGATCTAGTGGGGGGCAGACTTTCTCTCTTCGCCCAGGCCTGGGCAAGAGATGTCCAGGATCCCTGGGCGTTGGAGATCATATCTCAGGGATGCCTTCTGGACTTCAAAACTTCTCCTCCACAAGGGAGATTTCATCTGTCAAGGTTATCAACAAACCTAATAAAGAAAGAGGCATTTCTACGATGTGTACAAGACCTCTTAGTAATGGGAGTGATCCACCCGGTTCCGCGGACGGAACAAGGGCAAGGTTTTTACTCAAATCTGTTTGTGGTTACCAAAAAAGAGGGAACCTTCAGGCCAATCTTGGACCTGAAGATCTTAAACAAATTCCTAAGGGTTCCATCGTTCAAAATGGAAACTATTCGAACCATCCTACCCATGATCCAAGAGGGTCAGTATATGACCACAGTGGACTTAAAGGATGCCTACCTTCACATACCGATTCACAAAGATCATTATCGGTACCTAAGGTTTGCCTTTCTAGACAGGCATTACCAGTTTGTAGCTCTTCCCTTCGGGTTGGCTACGGCCCTGAGAATTTTTACAAAGGTTCTGGGCTCGCTTCTGGCGGTACTAAGACCGCGAGGCATAGCGGTGGCTCCGTACCTAGACGACATTCTGATACAAGCGTCAAGTTTTCAAAATGCAAAGTCTCATACAGAGATAGTTCTAGCATTTCTGAGGTCGCATGGGTGGAAAGTGAACATGGAAAAGAGTTCTCTGTTCCCACTCACAAGGGTTCCCTTTCTAGGGACTCTTATATATTCTGTAGAGATGAAGATTTACCTGACGGAGTCCAGGTTATCAAAAATCCTAAATGCTTGCCGTGTCCTTCATTCCATTCCAAGCCCATCAGTAGCTCAGTGCATGGAAGTAATCGGCTTAATGGTCGCGGCAATGGACATAGTGCCATTTGCGCGCCTACATCTCAGACCGCTGCAACTATGCATGCTAAGTCAGTGGAATGGGGTTTACTCAGATCTGTCCCCTTTACTAAATCTGGACCAGGAGGCCAGAGATTCTCTTCTCTGGTGGTTGTCGCGGGTTCATCTGTTCAAAGGAATGACTTTTCGCAGACCAGATTGGACGATTGTAACAACAGATGCCAGCCTACTAGGCTGGGGGGCAGTCTGGAACTCCCTGAAGGCTCAGGGACCGTGGACTCAGGAGGAGAAACTCCTCCCAATAAACATTCTGGAATTAAGAGCAATATTCAATGCTCTTCTAGCTTGGCCTCAGTTAGCAACACTGAGGTTCATCAGATTTCAGTCGGACAACATCACGACTGTGGCTTACATCAATCATCAAGGGGGAACCAGGAGTTCCCTAGCGATGTTGGAAGTCTCGAAGATAATTCGCTGGGCAAAGTCTCACTCTTGTCATCTGTCAGCGATCTACATCCCAGGCGTGGAGAACTGGGAGGCGGATTTTCTAAGTCGCCAGACCTTTCATCCGGGGGAGTGGGAACTTCACCCGGAGGTGTTTGCTCAACTGATTCTTCGTTGGGGCGAACCGGAGCTGGATCTCATGGCATCTCACCAGAACGCCAAGCTTCCTTGTTACGGATCCAGGTCCAGGGACCCGGGAGCGGTTCTGGTAGATGCACTAGCAGCCCCTTGGGTTTTCAACATGGCTTATGTGTTTCCACCATTTCCGTTGCTACCTCGACTGATTGCCAGGATCAAACAGGAGAGAGCATCGGTGATTCTGATAGCGCCTGCGTGGCCACGCAGGACCTGGTATGCAGACCTAGTGGACATGTCGTCCTGTCCACCATGGTCTCTGCCTCTGAGGCAGGACCTTCTAATTCAGGGTCCTTTCAACCATCCAAGCCTAATTTCTCTGAGGCTGACTGCATGGAGATTGAACGCTCGATTCTATCAAAGCGTGGTTTTTCGGAGTCGGTTATTGATACGTTAATACAGGCTCGGAAACCTGTTACCAGAAAAATTTACCATAAGATATGGCGTAAATATTTATATTGGTGTGAATCCAAGAGTTACTCATGGAGTAAGGTTAGGATTCCTAGGATATTGGCTTTTCTACAAGAAGGTTTAGAAAAGGGTTTATCCGCTAGTTCGTTAAAGGGACAGATTTCTGCTCTGTCTATTCTTTTACACAAACGTCTGGCAGAGATTCCAGACGTCCAGGCTTTTTGTCAGGCTTTGGCTAGGATTAAGCCTGTGTTTAAAACTGTTGCTCCTCCGTGGAGCTTAAACTTGGTTCTTAAAGTTCTTCAGGGTGTTCCGTTTGAAACCCTTCATTCCATTGATATTAAGCTTTTATCTTGGAAAGTTCTGTTTTTGATGGCTATTTCCTCGGCTCGAAGAGTCTCTGAGTTATCTGCCTTACATTGCGATTCTCCTTATCTGATTTTTCATTCAGACAAGGTAGTTCTGCGTACTAAACCTGGGTTTTTACCTAAGGTTGTTTCTAACAGGAATATCAATCAAGAGATTGTTGTTCCTTCATTATGTCCTAATCCTTCTTCAAAGAAGGAACGTCTTTTGCATAATCTGGACGTAGTCCATGCCCTGAAGTTCTACTTACAGGCAACTAAAGATTTTCGGCAAACTTCTTCTCTGTTTGTCGTTTATTCTGGTCAGAGGAGAGGTCAAAAGGCTTCGGCCACCTCTCTCTCTTTTTGGCTTCGTAGCATAATACGTTTAGCCTATGAGACTGCTGGACAGCAGCCTCCTGAAAGAATTACAGCTCATTCCACTAGAGCTGTGGCTTCCACCTGGGCCTTTAAGAATGAGGCCTCTGTTGAACAGATTTGCAAGGCTGCAACTTGGTCTTCACTTCATACCTTTTCAAAATTTTATAAATTTGACACTTTTGCTTCTTCGGAGGCTGTTTTTGGGAGAAAGGTTCTACAGGCAGTGGTTCCTTCTGTTTAATGTTCCTGCCTTGTCCCTCCCATCATCCGTGTACTTTAGCTTTGTTATTGGTATCCCATAAGTAATGGATGACCCGTGGACTGAACACACTTAACAAGAGAAAACATAATTTATGCTTACCTGATAAATTTATTTCTCTTGTAGTGTGTTCAGTCCACGGCCTGCCCTGTCTTTTTTTGAGGCAGTTCTAAATTTTAATTAAAACTCCAGTCACCACTGCACCCTATAGTTTTTCCTTTCTCGTCTTGTTTCGGTCGAATGACTGGATATGACATGTGAGGGGAGGAGCTATATAGCAGCTCTGCTTGGGTGATCCTCTTGCAACTTCCTGTTGGGAAGGAGAATTTATCCCATAAGTAATGGATGACCCGTGGACTGAACACACTACAAGAGAAATAAATTTATCAGGTAAGCATAAATTATGTTTTTTAACTCCTCCCGCCCAGCACTGAGCTCAGAGGAAGATGCTTCCATTCTAAAGCTAGCAGAGGTTGGTATAGTCTTGGCTTGAAATAATGGAATTAAAGTATAAAAAAGAAAATCTTAAAAAAAAAAAAAAAAAAAGAAATCTCTCATATTTCATTTATTTTCTTCACTTTACCTGTCTCTTTGTAGTAGTTTTCATAATTCCTTCAGATGGACTTACATCACTGTTTGTCTTCCTCCCCTCCATCTTCTTTTTTTAAATTAAATAGTAATTATTTTTCATTCAGGTGGAATGGTGCACAAAGACATTCCACCTGAATTCCAGTAATTGCCATCCAGCAGATCAGCCATAACCCACCAGTATTATAGTAATTGCCAGTAACATCAGTCATGGTTAGCTCACATCCAAATTGAGAGCTGATATAAATTTAATTTATGACTCCAATGTCTATCCATGATCATAAGTAATTTTGAATAATTCCTAACTGGAGAGGTAACTTGGAAGTTGTGTGGTCCTTTTAAACATAATTCTTTTTCCCCCACTTTCTGCCTCTGTTTCCAGTTTAAAAGTTGGCACTCACCCTTCATCTGTCATTTGGAAGTATTCTCTCAATTCTGTCATTTAGTTAGTTAATTCCAAAAAATAATTCTTAAAAATGTGTACATATATACATAATGTAAAGCTATAGTTATACTAGTTATGTACAGTATGTGTGTGTGTGTTTATATATATATATATATATATATATATATATATATATATATATATATATATATATATATATATATATATATATAAAAACATACATACACACACACAAATACACACATTATAGAGGTTTGTACCTTTTTTTTAAAAAATTCATGATAGTGGTCCACGGGATTAAAAATTGTGAGTTTAGTGGTCCCTGAGGTCCGAAAGGTTGGCGACCCCTGTAATAGACTAATGATCAGGTAGAGAGAGATTTCCTAACAACTTTAGTTTGGGAGAGTCTGATTGCACATGGGAGAGTCTGATTGCACATGGGAGAGTCTGATTGCACATGGGAGAGTCTGATTGCACATGGGAGAGTCTGATTGCACATGGGAGAGTCTGATTGCACACGGGAGAGTCTGATTGCACACGGGAGAGTCTGATTGCACACGGGAGAGCCTGATTGCACATGGGAGAGCCTGATTGCACATGGGAGAGTCTGATTGCACATGGGAGAGTCTGATTGCACAGGGGAGAGTCTGATTGCACAGGGGAGAGTCTGATTGCACACGGGAGAGTCTGATTGCACACGAGAGAGTCTGCTTGCACACAAGAGAGTCTGATTGCACACGAGAGAGTCTGATTGCACACAAGAGAGTCTGATTGCACACAAGAGAGTCTGATTGCACACAGGAGAGTCTGATTGCACACAGGAGAGTCTGATTGCACATGGGAGAGTCTGATTGCACATGAGAGAGTCTGATTGCACATGGGAGAGTCTGACTGCACATGGGAGAGTCTGACTGCACATGGGAGAGTCTGACTGCACATGGGAGAGTCTGACTGCACATGGGAGAGTCTGACTGCACATGGGAGAGTCTGACTGCACATGGGAGAGTCTGATTGCACATGGGAGAGTCTGATTGCACATGGGAGAGTCTGACTGCACATGGGAGAGTCTGACTGCACATGGGAGAGTCTGACTGCACATGGGAGAGTCTGACTGCACATGGGAGAGTCTGATTGCACATGGGAGAGTCTGATTGCACATGGGGACAACATGAGAAGTTTTGAATAAGAGGATAAGGGGTTTGAGACAAGTGACCAAAAGTGTCTGTCATGGAGGGGTTGGCTGGCTGTGTATTTGGTAACGTGAGATCCTGTCTGTGTACAATCTCCGCTTGCAGTGCAGCATCACATGGCAGCATTTAAAGGACCAGCAAATACAGTAGATTTCCATGATAAACAAATGCATAATAACAAGACAATGCTATAGCCCTTAGTCTAAACTTCAGATCAGGAATAGATTTTTTTTTTCTGACAAATTTTAAAGTTATGTCTATTTTCACTCCCCCAGTATCATGTGACAGCCATCATCCAATCACAAAAGCATACAGGGAGTGCAGAATTATTAGGCAAATGAGTATTTTGACCACATCATCCTCTTTATGCATGTTGTCTTACTCCAAGCTGTATAGGCTCGAAAGCCTACTACCAATTAAGCATATTAGGTGATGTGCATCTCTGTAATGAGAAGGGGTGTGGTCTAATGACATCAACACCCTATATCAGGTGTGCATAATTATTAGGCAACTTCCTTTCCTTTGGCAAAATGGGTCAAAAGAAGGACTTGACAGGCTCAGAAAAGTCAAAAATAGTGAGATATCTTGCAGAGGGATGCAGCACTCTTAAAATTGCAAAGCTTTTGAAGCGTGATCATCGAACAATCAAGCGTTTCATTCAAAATAGTCAACAGGGTCGCAAGAAGCGTGTGGAAAAACCAAGGCGCAAAATAACTGCCCATGAACTGAGAAAAGTCAAGCGTGCAGCTGCCAAGATGCCACTTGCCACCAGTTTGGCCATATTTCAGAGCTGCAACATCACTGGAGTGCCCAAAAGCACAAGGTGTGCAATACTCAGAGACATGGCCAAGGTAAAAAAGGCTGAAAGACGAGCACCACTGAACAAGACACACAAGCTGAAACGTCAAGACTGGGCCAAGAAATATCTCAAGACTGATTTTTCTAAGGTTTTATGGACTGATGAAATGAGAGTGAGTCTTGATGGGCCAGATGGATGGGCCCGTGGCTGGATTGGTAAAGGGCAGAGAGCTCCAGTCCGACTCAGACGCCAGCAAGGTGGAGGTGGAGTACTGGTTTGGGCTGGTATCATCAAAGATGAGCTTGTGGGGCCTTTTCGGGTTGAGGATGGAGTCAAGCTCAACTCCCAGTCCTACTGCCAGTTTCTGGAAGACACCTTCTTCAAGCAGTGGTACAGGAAGAAGTCTGCATCCTTCAAGAAAAACATGATTTTCATGCAGGACAATGCTCCATCACACGCGTCCAAGTACTCCACAGCGTGGCTGGCAAGAAAGGGTATAAAAGAAGAAAATCTAATGACATGGCCTCCTTGTTCACCTGATCTGAACCCCATTGAGAACCTGTGGTCCATCATCAAATGTGAGATTTACAAGGAGGGAAAACAGTACACCTCTCTGAACAGTGTCTGGGAGGCTGTGGTTGCTGCTGCACGCAATGTTGATGGTGAACAGATCAAAACACTGACAGAATCCATGGATGGCAGGCTTTTGAGTGTCCTTGCAAAGAAAGGTGGCTATATTGGTCACTGATTTGTTTTTGTTTTGTTTTTGAATGTCAGAAATGTATATTTGTGAATGTTGAGATGTTATATTGGTTTCACTGGTAAAAATAAATAATTGAAATGGGTATATATTTGTTTTTTGTTAAGTTGCCTAATAATTATGCACAGTAATAGTCACCTGCACACACAGATATCCCCCTAAAATAGCTATAACTAAAAACAAACTAAAAACTACTTCCAAAACTATTCAGCTTTGATATTAATGAGTTTTTTGGGTTCATTGAGAACATGGTTGTTGTTCAATAATAAAATTAATCCTCAAAAATACAACTTGCCTAATAATTCTGCACTCCCTGTATATGTTTATTCTGTGAATTCTTGCACATGCTCAGTAGGAGCTGGTGACTCAAAAAGTATAAATATAAAAGACTGTGCACATTTTGTTAATGGAAGTAAATTGTAAAGTTGCTTAAAATTGCTGCTCTATCTGAATCATGAAAGTTTAATTTTGACTTGAGTGTCCCTTTAATGATCAATTAAAACATTTTGTGCAAAGAATGCTGCATCAGCCTATAGGCTGCAAATCTGGGAAGGCTTTAATTTGCCTTAATAGGCTTTTCATTTTATAAATGAAAGAGCAGAGGGTGAAGAGACGGGTAAGCAGTAAGGGGTTAGAAAAGTGCACGCAGAGGGAAAGGTGAGGTCCCAAACCTGGCACAGAACATTAGGCTTATAACTATGTTGAGATTACGGTTCCGCATTAATGTGCATAAAGGGGCATTAAATACCTCATTTTGCTTTATCTCACGTTCCCTAGAGACGCCAAAAGCAGAATCTATAAGCGAGGTTATCAAAATGCTGCAAATGACCTAAAGCAGCTATATGATTTGCGGCACTAACAGGTTACTGAAGGGAGAGTGGGAGAAGCACAATTTTTTACACAATTAACTCCTATTATCAATGTTTCTTCATTCTCTTGCTATCTGTATTTGAAAAAGCAGGTATGTAAGCTTAGGAGCCGGCCTATTTTTGGTTCAGCACCTGGGTAGTGCTTGCTGATTGGTGGCTAAATGTAGCCAGGGTCCTGAACCAAAATTGGGCCGGCTCCTAATCTTACATACCTGCATTTTTCCAATAAAGATAGCAAGAGGATGAATGGAAATTGATAATCGGAGTAAATTAGAAAGTTGCTTAAAATTGCTGCTCTATCTAAATCGCGAAAGAAAAAAAATTGGGTTTTGTGTCCCTTTAAAGAAGGAATATGGAGCTGGACATTTCTAGTGTTATTTTAGAGAGATTTTTGGAGCTGTGATTCAGTTCTGGGTTTATGAAGCCCAGTTATAGACTTCTCTGTACCACAGGAGTAAATAAAATCGCACATTAGTTTTCTAAGGAATATAAGTGACGTATAACTCATTTATTAGCAAACCAGCCCCCAGCTCCTCTCTCCCTGTCTTGCACCTGTGTTCCTCAGATGTTTAATCCCTGTGACATTGTCTCATCTATTGACTTGCTCCTCTCTTGCTGTTGCTAGGATACACCTTTCAAGCTCCCATTGAAGAAATGCTCCGTAGTGGGAAATGGTGGGATTCTGAAGAACAGTGGCTGTGGCAAACAAATAGATGAAGCTGACTTTGTCATGCGGTAAGGCACAGCTCCGTCCCTCAACGGCTTACAAGCCATTCACTTGTTAATTGGCTCTCTGTCATTACTGGGTCATTAATAAGTCCTGTTTCAAGGGGCAGAACAAAGAAAGACGTGTATAACTTGCAGGGTCACTCTTAACGTTTGCGGGGGCCCAGTGCAGGACTCATTTGTGAATTCCCCCAACCCAACCCCTTTATTTGCCAGCCCCAGGGTGCGGGGTCCAGAGCTAGTGCACCCCTCTCACCCTCCTACCTAAAGGATGGGTCATATACTGTTTCTCTATAGGCACCATCACTCTGTCATTATAAGGCTGCAGTTTAGTATTTTGTCAGCTTTAATTTGAGATAATTATTGTGCACTTATGATGTTAAACAGTCTCCCTTCTGTGTTTTTTAGTATGGGCACTGGATTTGTCGCCCCTTACAGTCCAGTCATCCTTTATGTAAATCTGTAGTTACTATAATATAAATATTAGCAATCTAAAGGTTCTGCAGGATATATACTGATGACAAAATCACTTCTTCTTGTGTATGTGACCATGGTTGTGATCCAGCTTGGATCTACTAAATACAGATACAGAGGGCTGATGCTGATATAGACTAGAATGTAAATCTAGTGGATCCTATGATGCTGTAAATCTAACATTTTTATGTGACTCTTTAGTGAGTTTGAGAAAATATATATCAAGAAGTCAAGAAGAGTCATATTTATTTCAGTGTCTCAAACTTAATCAGATTTGTTTGAATATTTTTTTACCTAGATTAAAACCGTAAGCCAGCATGGTTTATAATAAATGTTTAGTCTATAAATCCAGTGGGGCGAAGCATCCGTGTCCCACCAAGTGCAGTGTAGTTAGTGAGATAAACGTAATCCCATGGGGACATCAGATGTGACCTTAACAGAACTGCTTCTTCCCCTAGATGTAACCTGCCGCCTTTATCTAGACAATACACTAAGGATGTTGGCTCAAAAACGCAGCTTGTCACAGCGAATCCCTCTATCATCGACAAAAGGTAAATATAGTTATTTTAGGTGATTTCCACATGTATTTTCTGTATAATTTGCATTTTCTATAAGGCTCTCAAATATCAAAGCAAATACACTTCCAGGGTCCACTGGAAGTCGTACTCAATCTCAAAAAACAAAACAAAAAAACATTACAAAAACATTGATTAGAGGTGTGCCCAAAAGTACAATATCTTTCCTCTCTGTCTATCAGGTAAAAAATTTTTGTTTTTAATCCGAATATTAAATTGCCCTGCATACATTTGCCATTTTGACCATACTAATAAAAATAATACATTTTGCTGTTAAGTTTACTGTATTACTGTAATCATATGAGTGGATCCCGGTGCTAAATAATAATCTAATTAGTAGTAACCCTGACAGACGGCGCAGTACGGAGGAGTGAATACAAATTATTGGCAATACATTACTCATTTTGCCTTCTTTGCAAATTAAAGAGTTTCACATACTACTGACATTGTAGCTGAATAGTCACATGTGAATTCTTGGCTAAGCTAACGTTTCTCTAACGAATCGGAAGCATCTGAGGAATTCCTAAGATGGGATATAATATCATTACTAAACAAAGCTAATATGTTTTTAATTTGTCTATGCTTGAAAGTGATGTGGCAGCAGTATGACAGTAGTATCTAAAATAAGTATATTTATTTCTTATGCACAAGAGGTCTTTATATGATTTTGTATTGTTGCTCATCTCATTAAAGGGAATTTTAAATCATGCTAGTTCAGTAAAATATTATTTCTCGATTTGCCCAACAAGTAGTAAAATGTGCACATTTTATTTTGGAAAATGCGTTAGTTAAAGGGACAGTCTACACCAGAATATTTGTTTTAAAAGATAGATAATCCCTTTATTACCCATTCCCCAGTTTTGCATAACCAACACAGTTATATTAATACACTTTTTACCTCTGTGATTATCTTGTATCTAAGCCTCTGCAAACTGCCCTTATTTCAGTTCTTTTGACAGACTTGCATTTTAGCCAATCAGTGCTGGCTCCTTGGAACTCCACGTGCGTGAGCACAATGTTAGTTCATGTGTTTCATATAGATAACACCCTCTAGTGGTGAAAAAATGTCCAAATACCCTGAGCTAAGAGGCGGCCTTCAAGGACTTAGAAATTAGCATATGAACCTCCTAGATTTAGCTTTCATCTATGAATACCAAAAGAACAAAGCAAAATTGGTAATAGAAGTAAATTAGAAAATTGTTTAAAATTACATGCTCTATCTGAATCATGACATTTTTTTTGGACTAGACTGTCCCTTTTAAAGGGACATATTAGTTGAAAAGCGACATGTTTAAAATTTGTTAGAGCATGTCATTTTAAGTCTATGGACCCTGCAGAAATCAAGAGAAAAAAAATAGTTAATAGTAAGTCATTAAAGGGATAGGAAACTCAAAATTAAACTTTAATGATTCAGATAGAGCAGGTCATTTTAAGACACTTTTAAATTCACTTCTATTTTTAAATGTGCTTCGTTCTCTTGGTATCCCTTGTTGAAAAAGAATACAGACATATCCTACACTAGTGGGAGCTGCTGCTAATTGGTGTTTTGAAATTGCACCCCAGTAGCTGAATTAACCCTACAAGCTACCTAATTAACCCCTTCACTGCTGGGCATAATACAAGTGTGATGCACAGCAGAATTTAACTGCCTTCTAATTACCAAAAAGCAATGCTGAAGCCATAAATGTCTGCTATTTCTGAACAAAGGGGATCCCAGAGAAGCATTTACAACCATTTGTGCCATAATTGCACAATCTGTTTGTAAATAATTTCAGTGAGAAACCTAAAATTGTGAAAAATGAAACAATTTATTTTTATTTGATCGCATTTGGTGGTGATATGGTGGCATAAAATATACTAAAATGGGCCTAGATCAATACTTTGGGGTGTCTACTAAAAAAATATATATATAGATGTAAAAGGGATATTCAGGGATTCCTGACCGATATCAGCGTTACAATTTAACTAGCGCTAATTGTGGGGAAAAAATGGTTTTGAAATAGCAAAGTGCTACTTGTATTTATTTCCCTATAACTTACAAAAAAAGCAAAGAACATGTAAACATTGGGTATTTCTCTTGTAAGGTGTATCCAGTCCATGGATTAATCCATTACTTGTGGGATATTCTCCTTCCCAACAGGAAGCTGCAAGAGGATCACCCACAGCAGAGCTGTCTATATAGCTCCTCCCCTAACTGCCACCTCCCAGTCATTCTCTTGCAGCTCTTGACAAGGGAAGTAGCTAGAGAGATGTGGTGCATTAATGTAGTTTATCTTCAATCAAAAGTTTGTTATTTTCAAATGGTACCGGAGTTGTACTATTTTAGCCTCAGGCAGAAAGTTGAAGAAGAGTTTGCCTGTGGTCTTTAGCAGGTTGTAACTAAGATCCATTGCTGTTCTCACACATAACTGAAGAGATGGGTAGCTTCAGCTGGGGGAATAGCGTGCAGGGTCTCCTGCTCTGAGGTATGTGCAGTTTTAAATTTTTCTAGAGAAATTATATGCTAGAAAATGCTGACAATACCGGATTTATTTAAGGTAAGCCTGATTACAGTGATTTAATAACGACTGGTATCATGCTTGCTGTAAAGGGTAATATTTTTATTATTTACTCACATTACTGAATAGGTATAACGTTTGCTGGAAGGTGTATGAACGTTTATTACATATTGGTGATAAAACTTTATTCTGGGTCCCAGTTTTTCCACATGGCTGACTAGATTTTGCCTAGGGATAGTTTTTTAAGGCCCTCTCACTGTGAGTACAGGCTGGGAGGGGCCTATTTTCGCCCCTAAATTGCGCATTAGTTTTTGCAGTTTGAGACATCCAGCTTCCCTGAAGGAGTCCCCTGAACATTTAGGACCTCTCTAAAGGGTTTTTGTGCCTTCCAAAGTCGTTGTATGGGCAGGTAGGGCCACAGTAGAGCTGTGGCAGTATGGTGTGACTGTTTAAAAACGTTTATATCGTTTTTTTATCCGGTTTTGAAACGAAGGGGTTAATCATCCTTTTGCAAGTGGGTGCAATGCTCTTTTAGCCTATTATACACACTGTAAAAATTTTGTAAGATTTACTGCTTTTTTCACTGTTTTGCAGTTTCTGTGATTGTTTTTTTTCTCTTAAAGGCACAGTACCGTTTTTATTTTTTGCTTGTTCATAGTTAATAAAGTGTTTTCCAAGCTTGCTGGTCTCATTACTAGTCTGTTTATACATGTCTGACATAGAGGAAACTCATTGTTCATTATGTTTAGAAGCCATTGTGGAACCCCCTCTTAGAATGTGTACCAAATGCTCTGATTTTACTATAGATTACAAAGACCATATTCTGGCTTTAAAAAATTTATCACCAGAAGAAATTGAAAAGGAGGAAATTATGCCGTCTAACTCTCCCCACGTGTCAGATCCTATAAATCCCGCTCAGGGGACGCCTAGTACATCTAGCACGCCCATTGCGTATACCTTGCAAGACATGGCGGCAGTTATGAATCATACCCTTACAGAGGTATTATCTAAACTGCCAGGATTGCAAGGAAAGCGAGACAGCTCTGGGACTAGAATAAATACAGAGCTCTCTGACGCTTTAGTAGCTATGTCTGATACACCCTCACATTATACTGAAGCTGAAGCAGGGGAGCTTCAATCTGTGGGTGATTTTTCTGGTTCAGGGAAGATACTTCAATCTGATTCTGATATGTCTACATTTAAATTTAAGCTTGAACACCTCTGCGTATTGCTCAGGGAGGTTTTAGCAACTCTGGACGACTGTGATGCTTTTGTAGTCCCAGAGAAATTATGTAGATTGGATAAATACTATGCAGTACCTACTTACACTGATGTGTTTCCAATCCCTAAAAGGTTTTCTGAAATTATTATTAAGGAATGGGATAGACCAGGTGTACCGTTCTCTCCCCCTCCTGTTTTTAAAAAGATGTTTCCTATAGACGGCGCTACACAGGACTTATGGCAGATGGTCCCTAAGGTGGAGGGAGCAGTTTCTACTCTGGCTAAGCGTACCACTATCCCTGTCGAGGACAGTTGTGCTTTTTTAGATCCAATGGATAAAAAAATTAGAGGGTTACCTTAAAAAATTTTTTTATTCAACAAGGTTTTATTCTCCAGCCTCTTGCATGCATTGCCCCAGTCACTGCTGCCGCGGCTTTCTGGTTTGAGTCCCTAGAGGAGGCTCTACAGGTTGAAACCCCATTGGAAGATATTATTGACAAGCTTAGGGCCCTTAAGCTAGCCAATTCATTTGTTTCTGATGCCGTTGTTCATTTAACCAAGCTAACGGTTAAAAATTCAGATTTTGCTATTCAAGCGCGTAGGGCGCTATGGCTTAAATCCTGGTCAGCTGACGTGACTTCAAAGTCTAAACTTCTCAACATTCCCTTCAAAGGACAGACCCTATTCGGGCCTGGACTGAAGGAGATCATTTCTGACATCACTGGAGGAAAAGGTCACGCCCTTCCTCAAGACAGGTCCAACAAATTAAGGACCAAACAGTCTAGTTTTCAGCCCTTTCGAAACTTCAAGAGTGGCGCAGCTTCAACTTCCTCTAACACAAAACAAGAGGGAACTTTTGCCCAGTCTAAGCCGGTCTGGAGACCTAACCAGGCTTGGAACAAGGGGAAACAGGCAAAAAAGCCTGCTGCTGCCTCTAAGATAGCATGAAGGAGCAGCCCCTGATCCGGAAATGGATCTAGTAGCGGGCAGACTCTCTCTTCGCCCAGGCTTGGGCAAGAGATGTCCAGGATCCCTGGGCATTGGAAATTGTGTCCAAGGGATATCTTCTGGAATTCAAAACCTTTCCCCCAAAAGGGAGATTTCATCTTTCACTTTTATCTGCAAACCAGATAAAGAGAGAGGCATTCTTACATTGTGTTCAAGACCTTCTAATTATGGGAGTGATCCACCCAGTTCCGCAGGAGGAACAGGGTCAGGGCTTCTATTCAAATCTGTTTGTAGTTCCCAAGAAAGAGGGAACATTCAGACCAATCTTAGATCTCAAGATCTTAAACAAATTTCTCAGAGTCCCATCCTTCAAGATGGAGACTATTCGAACCATCCTTCCTATGATCCAGGAGGGTCTATATATGACTACCGTAGTCCTAAAGGATGCTTATCTTCACATCCCGATACACAAAGATCATCATCGTTTTCTCAGGTTTGCCTTTCTAGACAGGCACTACCAGTTTGTGGCTCTTCCCTTCGGGTTGGCCACGGCACCAAGAATCTTTACAAACGTTCTAGGGTCCCTTCTAGCGGTCCTAAGGCCGCGGGGTATAGCAGTAGCCCCTTACTTAGATGACATTCTGATACAGGCGTCGACTTTTCAAGTTGCCAGGTCCCACACGGACATTGTTCTGGCATTTCTGAGGTCCCATGGGTGGAAGGTGAACGAAGAAAAGATCACCTCTAACAAAAGTTTCATTCCTAGGGACTCTGATAGATTCGGTAGAAATGAAGATTTACCTAACGAAGGCCAGATTGTCAAAACTTCTAGACTCTTGCCGTGTTCTTTATTTCACTTCTCGTCCTTCAGTGGCTGAAGGACGAGAAGTGAATAGGTATAACGTTTGCTGGAAGGTGTATGAACGTTTATTACATATTGGTGATAAAACTTTATTCTGGGTCCCAGTTTTTCCACATGGCTGACTAGATTTTGCCTAGGGATAGTTTTTTAAGGCCCTCTCACTGTGAGTACAGGCTGGGAGGGGCCTATTTTCGCGCCTAAATTGCGCATTAGTTTTTGCAGTTTGAGACATCCAGCTTCCCTGAAGGAGTCCCCTGAACATTTAGGACCTCTCTAAAGGGTTTTTGTGCCTTCCAAAGTCATTGTATGGGCAGGTAGGGCCACAGTAGAGCTGTGGCAGTATGGTGTGACTGTTTAAAAACGTTTATATCGTTTTTTTTATCCGGTTTTGAAACGAAGGGGTTAATCATCCATTTGCAAGTGGGTGCAATGCTCTTTTAGCCTATTATACACACTGTAAAAATTTCGTAAGATTTACTGCTTTTTTCACTGTTTTGCAGTTTCTGTGATTGTTTTTTTTCTCTTAAAGGCACAGTACCGTTTTTATTTTTTGCTTGTTCACAGTTATTAAAGTGTTTTCCAAGCTTGCTGGTCTCATTACTAGTCTGTTTATACATGTCTGACATAGAGGAAACTCATTGTTCATTATGTTTAGAAGCCATTGTGGAACCCCCTCTTAGAATGTGTACCAAATGCTCTGATTTTACTATAGATTACAAAGACCATATTCTGGCTTTAAAAAATTTATCACCAGAAGAAATTGAAAAGGAGGAAATTATGCCGTCTAACTCTCCCCACGTGTCAGATCCTATAAATCCCGCTCAGGGGACGCCTAGTACATCTAGCACGCCCATTGCGTATACCTTGCAAGACATGGCGGCAGTTATGAATCATGCCCTTACAGAGGTATTATCTAAACTGCCAGGATTGAAAGGAAAGCGAGACAGCTCTGGGACTAGAATAAATACAGAGCTCTCTGACGCTTTAGTAGCTATGTCTGATACACCCTCACATTATACTGAAGCTGAAGCAGGGGAGCTTCAATCTGTGGGTGATTTTTCTGGTTCAGGGAAGATACTTCAATCTGATTCTGATATGTCTACATTTAAATTTAAGCTTGAACACCTCCGCGTATTGCTCAGGGAGGTTTTAGCAACTCTGGACGACTGTGATGCTTTTGTAGTCCCAGAGAAATTATGTAGATTGGATAAATACTATGCAGTACCTACTTACACTGATGTGTTTCCAATCCCTAAAAGGTTTTCTGAAATTATTACTAAGGAATGGGATAGACCAGGTGTACCGTTCTCTCCCCCTCCTGTTTTTAAAAAGATGTTTCCTATAGACGGCGCTACACAGGACTTATGGCAGATGGTCCCTAAGGTGGAGGGAGCAGTTTCTACTCTGGCTAAGCGTACCACTATCCCTGTCGAGGACAGTTGTGCTTTTTTAGATCCAATGGATAAAAAAATTAGAGGGTTACCTTAAAAAAAATTTTTATTCAACAAGGTTTTATTCTCCAGCCTCTTGCATGCATTGCCCCAGTCACTGCTGCCGCGGCTTTCTGGTTTGAGTCCCTAGAGGAGGCTCTACAGGTTGAAACCCCATTGGAAGATATTATTGACAAGCTTAGGGCCCTTAAGCTAGCCAATTCATTTGTTTCTGATGCCGTTGTTCATTTAACCAAGCTAACGGTTAAAAATTCAGATTTTGCTATTCAGGCGCGTAGGGCGCTATGGCTTAAATCCTGGTCAGCTGACGTGACTTCAAAGTCTAAACTTCTCAACATTCCCTTCAAAGGACAGACCCTATTCGGGCCTGGACTGAAGGAGATCATTTCTGACATCACTGGAGGAAAAGGTCACGCCCTTCCTCAAGACAGGTCCAACAAATTAAGGACCAAACAGTCTAGTTTTCAGCCCTTTCGAAACTTCAAGAGTGGCGCAGCTTCAACTTCCTCTAACACAAAACAAGAGGGAACTTTTGCCCAGTCTAAGCCGGTCTGGAGACCTAACCAGGCTTGGAACAAAGGGAAACAGGCAAAAAAGCCTGCTGCTGCCTCTAAGATAGCATGAAGGAGCAGCCCCTGATCCGGAAATGGATCTAGTAGCGGGCAGACTCTCTCTTCGCCCAGGCTTGGGCAAGAGATGTCCAGGATCCCTGGGCATTGGAAATTGTGTCCAAGGGATATCTTCTGGAATTCAAAACCTTTCCCCCAAAAGGGAGATTTCATCTTTCACTTTTATCTGCAAACCAGATAAAGAGAGAGGCATTCTTACATTGTGTTCAAGACCTTCTAATTATGGGAGTGATCCACCCAGTTCCGCAGGAGGAACAGGGTCAGGGCTTCTATTCAAATCTGTTTGTAGTTCCCAAGAAAGAGGGAACATTCAGACCAATCTTAGATCTCAAGATCTTAAACAAATTTCTCAGAGTCCCATCCTTCAAGATGGAGACTATTCGAACCATCCTTCCTATGATCCAGGAGGGTCTATATATGACTACCGTAGTCCTAAAGGATGCTTATCTTCACATCCCGATACACAAAGATCATCATCGTTTTCTCAGGTTTGCCTTTCTAGACAGGCACTACCAGTTTGTGGCTCTTCCCTTCGGGTTGGCCACGGCACCAAGAATTTTTACAAACGTTCTAGGGTCCCTTCTGATACAGGCGTCGACTTTTCAAGTTGCCAGGTCCCACACGGACATTGTTCTGGCATTTCTGAGGTCCCATGGGTGGAAGGTGAACGAAGAAAAGATCACCTCTAACAAAAGTTTCATTCCTAGGGACTCTGATAGATTCGGTAGAAATGAAGATTTACCTAACGAAGGCCAGATTGTCAAAACTTCTAGACTCTTGCCGTGTTCTTTATTTCACTTCTCGTCCTTCAGTGGCTCAGTGTATGGAAGTAATCGGTTTAATGGTAGCGGCAATGGACATAGTACCGTTTGCCCGCCTACATCTCAGACCGCTGCAACTTTGCATGCTCAGTCAGTGGAATGGGGATTACACAGATTTGTCCCCTCTACTAAATCTGGATCAAGAAACCAGGGATTCTCTTCTCTGGTGGCTATCTGAGGTCCATCTGTCCAAGGGGATGAGCTTCCGCAGGCCAGTTTGGACTATAGTAATGGCAGATGCCAGCCTTCTGGGCTGGGGTGCAGTCTAGAACTCCCTGAAGGCTCAGGGCTTGTGGACTCAGGAGGAGGCTCTCCTTCCAATAAACATTCTGGAATTAAGTGCGATAATCAATGCTCTTCAGGCTTGGCCTCAGCTAGCTGCGGTCAGGTTCATCAGATTTCAGTCAGACAACATCACGACTGTAGCCTATATCAACCATCGGGGGGAACAAGGAGCTCCCTGGCAATGTTGGAGGTTTCAAAGGATAATTCTATGGGCAGAGGTTCACTCTTGCCATCTCTCAGCTCAGCTATCCATATCCCAGGAGTAGAGAACTGGGAGGCGGATTTTCTAAGTCGGCAGACTTTTCATCCGGGGGAGTGGGAGCTCCATCCGGAGGTATTTGCCCAGCTGATTCAACTATGGGGCAAACCAGAACTGGATCTCATGGTGTCTCGTCAGAACGCCAAACTTCCTTGTTACGGGTCCAGGTCAAGGGATCCCCAGGCAGCGCTGGTTGATGCTCTAGCAGCGCCCTGGTCCTTCAGCCTGGCTTATGTGTTTCCACCGTTTCCTCTGCTCCCTCGGCTGATTGCCAAGATCAAGCAGGAGAGAGCTTCTGTGATTTTGATAGCTCCTGCGTGGCCACGCAGGACTTGGTACGCAGATCTGGTGGACATGTCATCCTTTCCACCATGGACTCTGCCGCTGAGGCAGGACCTTCTACTTCAAGGTCCTTTCAAACATCCAAATCTAATTTCTCTGTGTCTGACTGCTTCGAGATTGAACGCTTGATTTTATCAAAGCGTGGTTTTTCCGAGTCGGTCATTGATACCTTAATCCAGGCTCGAAAGTCTGTCACCAGGAAAATCTATCATAAGATATGGTGTAAATATCTTCATTGGTGTGAATCCAAGGGTTACTCATGGAGTAAAGTCAGGATTCCCAGGATATTGTCTTTTCTCCAAGAAGGATTGGAGAAGGGATTGTCAGCTAGTTCCTTAAAGGGACAGATTTCTGCTCTCTCTATTCTTTTGCGCAAGCGTCTGGCGGATGTTCCAGACGTTCAGGCGTTTTGTCAGGCTTTAGTTAGAATCAAGCCTGTGTTTAAACCTGTTGCTCCGCCATGGAGTTTAAATTTAGTTCTTAAAGTTCTTCAAGGGGTTCCGTTTGAACTTCTGCATTCCATTGATGTCAAGCTTTTATCTTGGAAAGTTCTGTTCTTGGTAGCTATCTCTTCGGCTCGAAGAGTTTCCGAGTTATCTGCCTTGCAGTGTGATTCCCCTTATCTGATCTTCCATGCAGATAAGGTAGTGTTGCGTACCAAACCTGGGTTTCTTCCTAAGGTGGTATCTAATAAGAATATCAATCAGGAGATTGTTGTTCCGTCACTGTGTCCTAATCCTTCTTCAAAGAAGGAACGTCTATTACACAATCTTGACGTGGTTCGTGCTTTAAAGTTTTATTTACAAGCTACTAAAGATTTTCGTCAAACATCTGCATTGTTTGTTGTCTACTCTGGACAGAGGAAAGGCCAATAGGCTTTGGCAACTTCTCTTTCCTTTTGATTAAGAAGTATTATCCGCTTAGCTTATGAGACTGCTGGCCAGCAGCCTCCTGTAAGAATTAGAGCTCATTCCACTAGAGCAGTGGCTTCCACATGGGCATTTAAAAATGAGGCTTCTGTTGAACAGATTTGTAAGGCGGCGACTTGGTCTTCGCTTCATACTTTTTCTAAATTCTACAAATTTGATACTTTTGCTTCTTCGGAGGCTATTTTTGGGAGAAAGGTCTTACAGGCAGTGGTGCCTTCCGTTTAAGCGCCTGCCTTGTCCCTCGATTCATCCGTGTCCTATAGCTTTGGTATTGGTATCCCACAAGTAATGGATAAATCCGTGGACTGGATACACCGTACAAGAGAAAACAAAATTTATGCTTACCTGATAAATTTATTTCTCGTGTGGTGTATCCAGTCCACGGCCCGCCCTGTCACTTTAAGGCAGGTGTTTTTTATTTTTAAACTACAGTCACCACTGCACCCTATAGATTCTCCTTTCTCTTGCTTGTCTTTGGTCGAATGACTGGGGGTGGCAGTTAGGGGAGGAGCTATATAGACAGCTCTGCTGTGGGTGATCCTCTTGCAGCTTCCTGTTGGGAAGGAGAATATCCCACAAGTAATGGATGAATCCGTGGACTGGATACACCACAAGAGAAATAAATTTATCAGGTAAGCATAAATTTTGTTTTCTAAACTCAGGACAAAATTTTGAAACTATTTTGATTTTGGGGGTTAAAGTTATTAAAAGTGTGGGTTTTTTTTTTTTTTTTTTTTTTAATCATATTTTATAATTTTTTTTATAGTAAATTAAGATATGATGAAAATAATGTTATCTTTAGAAAGTCCATTTAATGGCAAAAAAACGGTATATAATATGTGTGGGTACAGTAATGAGTATATAATATGTGTGAGTACAGTAATGAGTATATAATATGTGTGAGTACAGTAAATGAGTATATAATATGTGTGGGTACAGTAATGAGTATATAATGTGTGTGGGTACAGTAATGAGTATATAATGTGTGTGAGTACAGTAAATGAGTATATAATATGTGTGGGTACAGTAATGAGTATATAATATGTGTGAGTACAGTAAATGAGTATATAATGTGTGAGTACAGTAAATGAGTATATAATATGTGTGAGTACAGTAAATGAGTATATAATATGTGTGGGTACAGTAATGAGTATATAATGTGTGTGGGTACAGTAATGAGTATATAATGTGTGTGAGTACAGTAAATGAGTATATAATATGTGTGAGTACAGTAAATGAGTAAAATTACAGCTAAAAACAAATACCGCAGAAATGTAAAAATAGCCCTGGTCCCTAATGGTAGGAAAATTGAAAACTGGTCTGGTCACTAAAGGATTAAAGGGATATGCAACCCAAATGTTTCTTTTGTGATTCAGACAGAGCACACTAGTTGTTTCCAATTTACTTGTATATTGCTTCCTTCACATGATATTCTGTGTTGAAGAGATACCTAGGTAGCATCTGGAGCACTAGATGGCACGAAATAGTGCTGCCATTTAGTACTAGCCCAGCTCCCAAGCATATTTCCCTACTTTTCAACAAAAGATACAAAGAGAACAAAGACAATTTGATAATAGAAGTATATATAAAATATTGTTTAAAATCACTTTCTTTTTGAATCATGAAATAAAAAATATGGGCTTCATATCTCCTTGAATTGACCCAGTATTGGAAGATTGTGATTTTAATAAAACTAACAATCCACGGGGGCGTGTCTGAACAGCGATCCTGAGCGGTCGCCCACCTCTAGAGCTCCGGCTGATCAGCTTTGAATCCAATGATTATAAGCAACATCCTACAGCTAGAACAACTAAATTTATACATATAACATATCACCTTGCTCTTTTTAGAGCTCATCAACTACTTTAGAGCTGTATTATTGACGCAAGATCTCAGAATCGGACAGTAAGGGCCTGGAGTGGCGGCTCACTACAGGCAGCACTTCCCCCTCAGGGTTTCCTGTTACTACAGGCAGGCGCTTCCCCCTCAGGATTTCCTGTCACTACAGGCAGGTGCTTCCCCCTCAGGGTTTCCTGTTACTACAGGCGGCGCTTCCCCCTCAGGGTTTCCTGTTACTACAGGCGGCGCTTCCCCCTCAGGGTTTCTTGTGACTACAGGCGGTGCTTCCCCCTCAGGGTTTCCTGTGACTACAGGCGGCCCTTCCCCTTCAGGGTTTCCTGTTACTACAGGCGGCGCATCCCCCTCAGGGTTTCCTGTCACTACAGGCGACGCTTCCCCCTCAGGGTTTCCTGTCACTACAGGTGGCGCTTCCCCTTCAGGGTTTCCTGTTACTACAGGCGGCGCTTCCCCCTCAGGGTTTCCTGTTACTACAGGCGGAGTTTCCCCCTCAGGGTTTCCTGTTACTACAGACGGGCACTTCCCCCTCAGGGTTTCCTGTCACTACAGGCGGCGCTTCCCCCTCAGGGTTTCCTGTTACTACAGGTGGCGCTTCCCCCTCAGGGTTTCCTGTTACTACAGGCGGCGTTTCCCCCTCAGGGTTTCCTGTTACTACAGACGGGCACTTCCCCCTCAGGGTTTCCTGTCACTACAGGCGGCGCTTCCCCCTCAGGGTTTCCTGTTACTACAGGCGGCGCTTCCCCCTCAGGGTTTCCTGTTACTACAGGCGGCGTTTCCCCCTCAGGGTTTCCTGTTACTACAGACGGGCACTTCCCCCTCAGGGTTTCCTGTCACTACAGGCGGCGCTTCCCCCTCAGGGTTTCCTGTTACTACAGGTGGCGCTTCCCCCTCAGGGTTTCCTGTTACTACAGGCGGCGTTTCCCCCTCAGGGTTTCCTGTTACTACAGACGGGCACTTCCCCCTCAGGGTTTCCTGTCACTACAGGCGGCGCTTCCCCCTCAGGGTTTCCTGTTACTACAGGCGGCGCTTCCCCCTCAGGGTTTCCTGTCACTACAGGCGGCCCTTCCCCCTCAGGGTTTCCTGTTACTACAGGTGGCGCTTCCCCCTCAGGGTTTCCTCTCACTACAGGCGACTCTTCCCCCTCAGGGTTTCCTGTTACTACAGGCAGGCACTTCCCCCTCAGGGTTTCCTGTCACTACAGGCGGCACTTCCCCCTCAGAGTTTCCTGTCACTACAGGCAGCACTTCCCCCTAAGGGTTTCCTGTTACTACAGGTGGCTCTTCCCCCTCAGGGTTTCCTGTTACTACAGGTGGCGCTTCCCCCTCAGGGTTTCCTGTTACTACAGGCGGCGCTTCCCCCTCAGGGTTTCCTGTTACTACAGGTGGCGCTTCCCCCTCAGGGTTTCCTGTTACTACAGGCGGCGCTTCCCCCTCAGGGTTTCCTGTTACTACAGGCGGCGCTTCCCCCTCAGGGTTTCCTGTTACTACAGGCGGCGCTTCCCCCTCAGGGTTTCCTGTTACTACAGGCGGCGCTTCCCCCTCAGGGTTTCCTGTGACTACAGGCGGCGCTTCCCCCTCAGGGTTTCCTGTGACTACAGGCGGCCCTTCCCCTTCAGGGTTTCCTGTTACTACAGGCGGTGCTTCCCCCTCAGGGTTTCCTGTCACTATAGGCGGCGCTTCCCCCTCAGGGTTTCCGCTCACTACAGGCGGCGCTTCCCCTTCAGGGTTTCCTGTTACTACAGACGGGCACTTCCCCCTCAGGGTTTCCTGTTACTACAGGCGGCGCTTCCCCCTCAGGGTTTCCTGTCACTACAGGCGGCGCTTCCCCCTCAGGGTTTCCTGTTACTACAGGTGGCGCTTCCCCCTCAGGGTTTCCTCTCACTACAGGCGACTCTTCCCCCTCAGGGTTTCCTGTTACTACAGGCGGCACTTCCCCCTCAGGGTTTCCTGTCACTACAGGCGGCACTTCCCCCTTAGGGTTTCCTGTCACTACAGGCGGAACTGCCCCCTCAGGGTTTCCTGTTACTACAGGCGGCGCTTCCCCCTCAGGGTTTCCTGTCACTACAGGCGGCGCTTCCCCCTCAGAGTTTCCTGTCACTACAGGCGGCGCTTCCCCCTCAGGGTTTCCTGTTACTACAGGTGGCGCTTCCCCCTCAGGGTTTCCTGTTACTACAGGTGGCGCTTCCCCCTCAGGGTTTCCTGTTACTACAGGTGGCGCTTCCCCCTCAGGGTTTCCTGTCACTACAGACGGCGCTTCCCCCTCAGGGTTTCCTGTCACTACAGGTGGCGCTTCCCCCTCAGGGTTTCCTGTTACTACAGGCGGCGCTTCCCCCTCAGGGTTTCCTGTTACTACAGGCGGCGCTTCCCCCTCAGGGTTTCCTGTTACTACAGGCGGCGCTCCCCCCTCAGGGTTTCCTGTTACTACAGGCAGGCACTTCCCACTGCCCAGGCCATGACACTCCCACCACCATGCTTGACTGTAGACAAGACACACTTGTCTTTGTGCTTCTCACCTGGTTGCTGCCACACATGCTTGACACCATCTGAACCAAATAAGTTTATCTTGGTCTCATCGGACCACAGGACATGTTTCCAGTAATTCATGTCCTTTATTAGTCTTCAGCAAAATGTTTGCAGGCTTTCTTGTGCATCATCTTTTGAAGAGGCTTCCTTCTGGGACGGCAGCCATGCAGACCAATTTAATGCAGTGTGTGGCGTATGGTCTGAGCACTGGCAGGCTGACCCCCCACCCCTTCAACCTCCGCAGCAATGCTGGCAGCACTCATATGTATATTTCCCAAAGACAACCTCTGGATAGGACGCCGAGCACGTGCACTCAACTCGACCATGGCGAGGCCTGTTCTGAGTGGAACCTTTCCTGTGAAACCGCTGTATGGTCTTGCCCACCGTGCTGCAGCTCAGTTTCAGGGTCTTGGCAATCTTCTTATAGCCTAATCCATCTTTATGTAGAGAAACAATTCTTTTTTTTTCAGATCCTCAGAGAGTTCTTTGCCATGAGGTGCCATGTTAAACTTCCAGTGACCAGTATGAGAGAGTGTGAGAGCGATAACACCAAATTTAATACACCTGCTTCCTATTCACACCTGAGACCTTGTAACACTAACGAGTCACATGACACCGGGGAGGGAAAATAGCTAATTGTGCCCAATTTGGACATTTCCACTTAGGGGTGTACTCACTTTTGTTGCCAATGGTTTAGACATTAATGGCTGTGTGTTGGGTTATTTTGAGGGGACAGCAAATTTACACTGTTATACAGGCTGTACACTCACTACTTTACATTGTAGCAAAGTGTCATTTCTTCAGTGTTGTCACATGAAAAGATATAATAAAATATTTACATAAATGTGAGGGGTGTACTGACTTTTGTGAGATACTGCGTGCATGTGTGTATATGTATGTATGTGTATATATATATATATACCATAAAGGCACATTTTTTAAATATATATATATCAATTTTTATTGCTCAAATTATAATTTGTTTGTTCATTTTCTTTGTTCTCTTGGTATCTTTTGTTAAAAAGTAGGGGTGTATGCTTAGGAGCTGGCCTATTTCTAGAACACTATATGGTAGCAGTTTTGCAACAATGTTATCCATTTGCAAGATCACTAGATGGCAGCAGTTTTACAACAATGTTATCCATTTGCAAGATCACTAGATGGCAGCAGTTTTACAACAATGTTATCCATTTGCAAGAGCACTAGATGGCAGCAGTTTTACAACAATGTTATCCATTTGCAAGAGCACTAGATGGCAGCAGTTTTACAACAATGTTATCCATTTGCAAGAGCACTAGATGGCAGCAGTTTATAACAACGTTATCCATTTGCAAGATCACTAGATGGCAGCAGTTTTACAACAATGTTATACATTAGCAAGAGCACTAGATGGCAGCAGTTTTACAACAATGTTATCCATTTGCAAGAGCACTAGATGGCAGCAGTTTATAACAACGTTATCCATTTGCAAGATCACTAGATGGCAGCAGTTTTACAACAATGTTATCCATTTGCAAGAGCACTAGATGGCAGCAGTTTTACAACAAGGTTATCCATTTGCAAGAGCACTAGATGGCAGCAGTTTTACAACAATGTTATCCATTTGCAAGATCACTAGATGGCAGCAGTTTTACAACAATGTTATCCATTTGCAAGATTACTGGATGGCAGCAGTTTTACAACAATGTTATCCATTTGCAAGATCACTGGATGGCAGCAGTTTTACAACAATGTTATCCATTTGCAAGATCACTGGATGGCAGCAGTTTTACAACAATGTTATCCATTTGCAAGATCACTGGATGGCAGCAGTTTTACAACAATGTTATCCATTTGCAAGATCACTAGATGGCAGCAGTTTTACAACAATGTTATCCATTTGCAAGATCACTGGATGGCAGCAGTTTTACAACAATGTTATCCATTTGCAAGATCACTAGATGGCAGCAGTTTTACAACAATGTTATCCATTTGCAAGATCACTGGATGGCAGCAGTTTTACAACAATGTTATCCATTTGCAAGATCACTGGATGGCAGCAGTTTTACAACAATGTTATCCATTAGCAAGAGCACTAGAGGGCAGCAGTTTTACAACAATGTTATACATTTGCAAGAGCACTAGATGGCAGCAGTTTTACAACAATATTATACATTAGCAGGAGCACTAGATGGCAGCAGTTTTACAACAATGTTATCCATTTGCAAGATCACTGGATGGCAGCAGTTTTACAACAATGTTATCCATTTGCAAGAGCACTAGATGGCAGCAGTTTTACAACAATGTTATCCATTTGCAAGATCACTGGATGGCAGCAGTTTTACAACAATGTTATCCATTTGCAAGATCACTGGATGGCAGCAGTTTTACAACAATGTTATCCATTTGCAAGATCACTAGATGGCAGCAGTTTTACAACAATGTTATCCATTTGCAAGATCACTAGATGGCAGCAGTTTTACAACAATGTTATCCATTTGCAAGATCACTGGATGGCAGCAGTTTTACAACAATGTTATCCATTTGCAAGATCACTAGATGGCAGCAGTTTTACAACAATGTTATCCATTTGCAAGAGCACTAGATGGCAGCAGTTTTACAACAATGTTATCCATTTGCAAGATCACTAGATGGCAGCAGTTTTACAACAATGTTATCCATTTGCAAGATCACTAGATGGCAGCACTCTTTCCTGTCAGGTAGTGCTCCAGTTATCTCTTAAACACTAAATATCATGGGAACGAAGCAAATTTATTAACAGATGTAAATTATAAACTTTTTAAAAAGTGTTTTCTGTCTAAATCACAAAATAATTTTTTGGGGTTTTGTGTCCCTTTAAGTTTGAAGAATTTATACATTAAAGGGACAGTCAACACCATATTTTTGTTGCTTAAAAAGAAAGATAATCCCTTTATTACTCACTAGTGGGAAAGCTTGCCCAGAGGGCAGTCTATTGTGGTGACGGAACCACCCTGCCATTTTCACAATCACCTGGATGCAGCTTACGCTTACCACCCCTTTTGCTCTCTCTCTCCCCTCTCTTTTGCTATCTCTCCCCCTCTCTTTTGCGCTCTCTCCCCCTTTCTTTTGCTCTCTCTCCCCCTTTCTTTTGCTCTCTCTCCCCCCTCTCTTTTGCTCTCTCTCCCCCTCTCTTTTGCCCTCTCTGCCCCTTCTCTCTTTTGCTCTCTGCCCCTTCTCTTTTTCGCTCTCTCCCCCTTCTATTTTGCGCTCTCTCCCCCTTCTCTTTTGCTCTCTCCCCCCTCTCTTTTGGTCTCTCTCCCCTCTCTTTTGCTCTCTCTCTTTTGCTCTCTCTCTCCCTTTTCATTTGCTCTCTCTCCCCCTCTCTCCCCCACTCTCTTGCGCTCTCTCTCCCCCCTTCACTCTTGCTCTCTCTCTTCCCCCCTCTCTTGCTCTCTTACAGAAAACGTTTGACCTCTGTCATTGCCAACAAAGGATATACTGTATAACAAAGTATTGAGATGAACTTTTGATATTGACCAAATACTTATTTTCCACCATAATTTGCAAGTAAATTCTTTCCAAATCAGACAATGTGATTGTCTGGATTTGTTTCAACATTCTGTCTCTCATAGTTGAGGTATACCTATGATGAAAATTACAGGCCTCTCTCATCTTCTTAAGTGGGAGAACTTGCACAATTGGTGACTGACTAAATACTTTCTTGCCCCACTGTGTATATATATATATATATATATATATATATATATATATATAAAATGATTTCAATAAAGCGCACTCCCACCTCCAAAGTCGGCTACCAGGGTGCAGGCAAGCAAAATTACAATTTCATAAATGGCATGGACTCACTGGTTTTGTGCAAAAAGTGCTTTATTGGCACACAAAAATTCAGTAACTTTTCGGGGATCTCACCCCTTCATCAGACTAAGTGAAAATGTGAACGACAAACAGTGCATTTAACAGGTGCTAAATCCCACCCCTAATGAGAGAAGAACTGCCCATATACGTCGTCATGTGAATCACATAATTAATAAACAACAAAATAGCAACATATACTCAATACAATAGAATCTACAATAAATTTAAATAAATAGATGAATAAATAAAATGGGCAGTATGGGTGCACAAAGTAAAATAATTAATGTAATGTTAAAAAACAAAGGTTTGGAGCTCTCTCTCATATGGTTCAATATTACAAGATCATGTGAGATGCCTCTGTACATCACGGCAGCAAACTCCCATCATTCACATAAACCATCATGTGTATCAAAAGATAAATGTTAAATACAAATTGGTCATATAAGAATCAAAGAATAAATAATCTTACCACACTTGATCTTCAACATGCTATGCCGAAAACGCCACACGTGTAGATGGGCGTTACCTACATAGGGTCATCCGGCGTCAAAGAGTCTGTCAGCCAATCACTAGCAAATATGTCATGAGGGTGTATTAGTAAACAAAAATACATGCACTTCCAATCAATATTGTATACATATCTATTGATCATCCAAAACCACTTCAAATAATCTTACGGAAAGTTCACCACCTCTCACTCTAAACAGCATAGTTAAACTTAGGAACGTGCATTGTAAGTACCTGTGTCCAGGTCTGATAGTCAAGTGATCATCCGGCAGCTCATAACTGTAAATGTGGCTTGTGACTATTCTAATGTGTCCCCACAATATTGTGAAGTGAAGAAATGCGCAGCTAACCTCCATACTTAACATATGTTTGATAGTATGCTAGAGAGGACAATATTGGATGTGAGTAGATATGTTACTATGTAGGTACTGACTATAATGCGCCAGAATTATAGTGACATTGAAAAATAACATATTAATACTCATGCATGATAGCCTCATGGAGGATATTCTACATAATAGCTGGCTCATTAGTCTTTGTGACAACAGAGTGATAACATAGCACTAGGAGTTAAATTATATTATTACCAAAAATGGTTACTATGATAAGTGACATAAATGTACCTACATGTAAAAAAGTGTGGATCTATCATATATGCGCTGAGAACATCAGAATATCACACATAAAAAAAACAGATAAAAGATTAATTATCTTATTGTAGAGTGTCCTCATATATACAAACAGAGTAGGACATGACTGTTTCTTAGGATACATTGCCAGTCTATTCGGTGGTTCAGTCCATTGTGGTATAAGGTATTAAGTTTGAAGATTCACTTTGATTCGATATGTAGAAGGCGTTGATATAAATATCAATAAGAATAAATCTTAGATCACTCGCCGTATGTTTACATTGCATAAAGTGCCTGGCTACAGGTAAGTCACTTTTCTGTTTTTCAATGGCTTCTCGGATAGGATATCTGTGGTTGGCTATCTGGGTGCGAATGTTGTCACTGGTCTTCCCTATATAACATTTTTTACATGTACAGTTCAAGAGGTATATTACATGTGGTTCATGTGAGGAAAAAAACTTTATATCAAACCTACAGTTCGTGTGGGGATGTCTAAACTGAGTCCCTTGGATCATGGAATTGCACGTAGTGCATCCTAGGCACTTAAAACATCCTTTCTTCTAATATCTTAGCCAGTTCTTTTGTTGATAACAGTGGTCTGGATCCGTTAGCATTAATTGATCCCTGAGTGATCTGTCTTTCATGTATGCAATCATTGGTGGTCCATAATCTTTAAAGGGTAATGTTGGATCATTGTAGACGACCGTCCAGTGTCGTTTCAGATCCTCATTGATGTTCCTCTTATCAGGAGAATATTCTGTGGTGAAGTGTAATCTCTTAACTTTCTCATTCTCTTCCGTATCTGTCTTCTTTATCCTCTGTGCTGATAATACATCCAGTTGTGTTAGTTTCAACATCTCCTTGCATAATTTGTTGATCTCTTTAATAGGATATCCTCTTTGGATGAAATGTTTGTCCATGTCCTCTATCTGTATCTGTTTCTTGATGGGATCAGTATTGTTACGTACCGTTCTTAGTAACTGAGCTCTTGGTATTGACTTAATCAGAATTTTTGGATGGGCACTTTTAGCAAAGAGGATGGATTTTTTGTCTGTAGGTTTCGAGTATAGTGTGGTTGCCAGCCTCTTTATAGATCATGAGGTCCAAAAATTCAATTCGCTCTTCATGATACCGAAGTTTGAATTTAACCGGATATTGTAGTGCATTCAATTCTTCAAACCATCTTTCCAGCTCTTGAGCTGTCCCATTCCATGTGAAGAACAAGTCATCTATGTATCGATGATACATAGATACCTGCGGTTTATCCATAATCTTCATAATATCCAATTCATATTCCTCCATGAAGATATTGGCATACGATGGGGCCATGTTCGACCCCATCACCGTTCCCGAAGTTTGTAGATAATATTTTGTTTCAAACTTAAAGTAATTTATCTGTAGGCAACATGTCACAATCTCCAGTAAAAAAAATCAATGGGAGGACCAATGTATGGTGTCTTGAGGAGAGATTTTAGCACTTTTGTGACACCTTTGTGGTAATGTGTCCAGAGAAAATTGCACAAGTGAATTTTTCATCTTTTTTGGAGCTCTACATGGTAAAATATGGAAGGAGAAACAAATGCCACATTTGCAATTAACACAGAAGATGCAAGCAGAATTTTATTTGAACCAGATGAGAATGTGACCGAAATGGAATCAGCCAATAACCTGTATCTAGCATTTCTGAAATTAAAGAAGAAGGAAATTGACCTCAAACTTCACGGTCTATATCTTTCAGACTATCACTGTAAGAGGTACATCCCCAGAGGCTTTAGGACCAGGAATACTCCCATCATTGAAAGAAACAACCCTGACTTCTGTCGAAATGTTGTGCAATTTTAAATAAATGCTCCCAGGACCTGATCCTATTAGTCACAGAAAAGGTGAGAACACTACTGGCTAAAATCAAGGAGGAGATTGGACACTTTGGGGCCTATTTATTAAAGGTCTTGCGGACCTGATCCGACAGTGCGGGTCAGGTCCGCAAGACGTCGCTGAATGCGGAGAACAATACGCTCTCCGCATTTAACATTGCACCAGCAGCTCACAAGAGCTGTTGGTGCAACGCTGCCCCCTGCTGACTCGCTGCCCCCTGCTGGCCGCCAGCAGGGAGGTGTCAATCAACCCAATTGTACTCGATCGGGTTGATTTCCGGCGATTCCTGTCCGCCTCATCAGAGCAGGCGGACAGGGTTATGGAGCAGCGGTCTTTAGAAACACAGGCCCACAAGCTCCGTTTGGAGCTTGATAAATGGACCCCTTTGAAACAATTTAAGGATTGATATTGGAGATAGACCAAACTGAAAAATGGTTTGATAAATTACAAATACAGGTGAACGAATATAGACAAGCAATGAGAAGATACAACCTGTAATGTGAAAATAGTGTATACGATCTGGAGCATGTAATGAGTGTAGTGCACAAAGGACCAATATGGATCATTACATGCTCCAGGGGCCCGATCCGATATGCAGCGTCGCCCGCAAATGCCGACGACGCTGAATTTTGCACTGGTTTGGTATCCTATATACGGCATAACCTAGAAGTTACGCTCGTATATTTCTGCCGTCGCCCGTAGTTTTTTGGGCCATAGGCAGGTATACCAAACCAGCGCAGTTTGGTATCCAATATACAGCGTAAGGACTTACGTGGCGAAAATGGAGAAATCTTACTCCATTTTCACCTCGCCACAAAAAGCACCCGTAGTAAGCCTTACGCTGTCTATTGGAGCCCCGTAACTCCCTAAACTAGCTACAAAATAAACCTAACACCTAACGCATGCGCAATGTCTATCTACCTGTCAACCGCGATCTGCTAAATAAAACCTAACACCTAACGCATGCGCAATGTATATCTACCTGTCAACCGCGATCCCCCGCCGCAATCCCTAATAAAATATTTAACCCCTAAACCGCCGCTCCCGGACCCCGCCGCCACCTACATTAACTACCCCCTAATGTGATGCCCCTTACACCTCCGCCATCTACCTTACCTACCCACTAAAGTGAGCCCCTTACACTGCCGCCATCTACCTTACCTACCCACTAAAGTGAGCCCCTACCCCGCCGCCATCTACCTTACCTAACCCCTAAAGTGAGCGCCTTACATCAGCCAATCAGATTCAAGTTCAATCCGATTGGCTGAACCAATCAGCCAATCGGATTGAACTTGAATCTGATTGGCTGATTCAATCAGCCAATCAGATTTTTCTACCTTAATTCCGATTGGCTGATAGAATCCTATCAGCCAATCGGAATTCGACGGACGCCATCTTGGATGACGTCATTTAAAGGAACCTCATTCGTCGGGAAGTCGTCGTGCCAGATGGATGCTCCGCGGCGGAGGAGCAAAGAAAGAAGATTGAAGATGCCGCTTTGCTTGAAGACATCGCAGGATGGAAGAAGACTCAATGCCGTTTGCTTGAAGACATCGCCCGGATGGAAGAAGACTTCTTTGCCGCTTGATTCAAGACATCGCCCGGATCGGATGAAGAGTTCTGCCCGGCTGGGTGAATACAAGGTAGGGAGATCTTCAGGGGAGTAGTGTTAGGTTTATTTAAGGGGGGTTTGGGTTAGATTAGGGGTATGTGGGTGGTGGGTTGTAATGTTGGGGGGTGATATTGTGGTTTTTTTTTTCAGGCAAAAGAGCAGTTTTCTTTGGGGCATGCCCCTCAAAAGGCCCTTTTCAGGGCTGGTAAGGGAAAAGAGCTAACTTTTTTAATTTAGAATAGGGTAGGGATTTTTTTTTATTTTGGGGGGCTTTATTATTTTATAAGGGGGTTTAGAATAGGTGTAATTAGCTTAAAAATCTTGTAATCTTTTTTTTATTTTTTGTAATTTAGTGTTTTTTTTTTTTTGTAATTTAGTTTAGTTTATTCAATTGTATTTTAGTTTAGATATTTAGTATTTTAATTAATTAAGTAGTTTATTTAATTTATTGATAGTGTAGGTGTATTTGTAACTTAGGTTAGGATTTATTTTACAGGTAAATTGGTAATTATTTTAACTAGGTAGCTATTAAATAGTTATTAACTATTTAATAGCTATTGTACCTAGTTAAAATAAATACCAAGTTACCTGTAAAATAAATATAAACCCTAAAATAACTACAATGTAATTATTATTTACATTGTAGCTATCTTAGGGTTTATTTTATATGTAAGTATTAAGATTTAAATAGGAATATTTTAATTAATAATATTAATATTAGATTTATTTTAATAAGAGTTTAGTTAGGGATGTTAGAGTTAGATAGGGTTATTATACTTAATATATATAATATAATAATGATATTAACTATATTAACCCTAATATTATTAGGGTTAATATAGTTAATATATATAATATAATAACTATATTAACCCTAATATAATTAGGGTTAATATAGTTAATATAGCTGGCGGCAGTGTAGGGGGATTAGATTAGGGGTTAATGTGTTTAATATAGGTGGCGGCGGTGTAGGGGGATCTAGATTAGATGCAAAAGAGCAGTTTACTTTGTGAGAAAGCCCCGCCAAAAGCCCTTTTAAGGGCTGGCAATAGAGCAGTTTACTTTGGGGTAATGCCACGCAAAAAGCCCTTTTCAGGGCTATTTGTAGGGTTAGACTTAGGTTTAGTGGTAGGGATAGTTTAGTATTTTAGGGGTTAAATAATTTAATATAGCTGGCGGCGGGGTAGGGGGATTAGATTAGGGGTTAATTCATTTAATATAGGTGGCGGCGGGGTAGGGGGATTAGATTAGGGGTTAAATAATTTAATATAGCTGGCGGCGGTGTAGGGGGATTAAATTAGGGGTTAATAATTTTAAAATAGATGGCTGCGTGGTAGGGGCTCACTTTAGGGGGTAGGTAAGGTAGATGGCGGCGGGGTAGGGGCTCACATTAGGGGGTTATAGATTTAATATAGCTGTCGGCGGGGTCCGGGAGCGGCGGTTTAGGGGTTAATAACTTTATTAGGTGGCGGCGGGGTCCGGGAGCGGCGGATTAGGGGTTAATAACTTTTTTTATTGTTAGGATAGTGAGGGGGGATAGCGGTTAGAGGGTTAGATGTGTCAGGCTATATTTAGGAGGTGTGTTAGACAGTATGGGTGATTTCATACTTTAGTCAGGTTTTGTAGGCGCCGGCAGTTTCTAAAGTGCCGTAAGTCACTGGCGACTCCAGAAATTTGTGCTTACGCAGATTTCTGGACATCGCTGGTTTATCAGACTTACGGCACTTTAGCATCTGACGGCAACGTATATAGGATAGCTCGAGTTGCGAGCTGAAACTGCGGGCGGCGGGGGTTCCCTCACTTGCGCCGCAAACTACGCTGCATATCGGATCTCGCCCCTGATCGTATACACTATGTACACATTATAGGTTGTATTCACTCGTTGCTATGGCAACCTTTCTTAGCACTCGGTTTAATGTTGCACAGAGATTCTTTTTAACATAGTTGTAGCTCTAATAACTAGTAGATTGCTGCTTGCACACAGTTATCTTATACACTTAATACAGTTTGATACTGTTCTGATTTGTGTTTGTTTAAAATTATGTATATTTGTTATTCTCTACGAAACTGGAAGTGATGTCACTTAGACTTCCGGTTTGCTGATATTGTGGAACGTAAAGGTGCGCTTCAAAATACAACATGGTGCAAATTTTAAGGGGGAGGTATGTGAGTGTTTAGCACTTTTTTGGCACTGTTTGTTCACTTTGATCTGATGAAAGAGACAATCAGTCTCTGAAACATCATCCAATAAAGCATCATCCAATAAAACATTTGATTGAAAATCCTGAGAGTGCATCCTTTTTTCAGGAATATATATATATATATATATATATAAAGCAATGTCATTGTTTTTCGTTAGTGGATTATTATTTGATGGAACAATGTCATATAAAAAAGGTTTATCATCTGCATATATTAACAGCTGTTAAAATGTAATATTTAATTGTGTTTCTAGCTTGACTAACCACAATTAAAATTTAAATACCCTCAAAGTATTATGGTCAGGATTTCCTAGAGGTAGGTTTTAATTATAATATTCAACATTTCTAATTGAAATGAATACAAAGTCCAAAAGAAAGGCAGCACCACCATATGCATCAAAATTTCTTCTTTATTCCATCAACTAGGAGCAGGTAAAAACAGGAAGACTAAGTTTCGGGTTACAAACCCTTAGCCATGTCAGACATGACTAAGGGTTTGTAACCCGAAACGTAGTCTTGCTGTTTTTACCTGCCCCTAGTTGATGGAATAAAGAAGAAATTTTGATGCATATGGGGGTGCTGCCTTTCTTTTGGACTTTGTATTTCTCAAGGCATGCAGTAACCTTCTACTTTGGTGCTGGATTGTATTAAGGACTGTAATTGAAATTAATAGCTGTCAATGGATGTTTGTGGCTGGTGGTTGTTATTTTTTTGTGAGCAGATTGTAATTAATACAACGTAAACCACAATTATTAGAATTGTTGTTGCTATGTAACTAAAATGTCACTTTTAATAGAGAATTGATTAGTCTGTACATTTAGGGTCAGTTTGCTGTTAATCCTGTCTAGTATTCTAGTGTAAAGTTGTACTTCTGTTTATATTAAGGGATATATATTTATTTTTCATCATTTTTAAAAGGATTTGACCCTTTATTTCTTGTGTAGGGTCCACAAGGAGGCTGTGTTCTATACAGGCAGACAACGGAGTAGCTTTTCCTGTTCAATGTGATCCCTTTATTCTAGTGAAATATATATCCAATTATATCATTAAATGTTGGTTACATTATATGCAATAAAAATAATGGTGCTTGACATTTTGGTTTCTTTTTTTTCAGATTTCAGAAGCTTTTATGGTCCAGAAAAGCCTTTGTGGATAGTGTGAAAGTTTACAACTACAGCTACGTGTATATGCCAGCATTCTCTGTGAAGGGGGGGACAGAGCCGTCACTGCGTGTCTATTACACTCTTTCAGACTTCAGCACAAATCATACTGTGCTGTTTGCAAATCCTAACTTTCTGCGCAACGTAGGCAAATTCTGGAAAAATAAGGGTGTCCACTCGAAGCGCCTCTCCACCGGCCTCTTCCTGGTTAGTGCAGCGCTAAGTCTGTGCGAGGAACTTACAATATATGGATTTTGGCCCTTTCAAATAGACCTAACTGGTAAATTCATCACTCACCATTATTATGACAATATCTTGCCGCTAAGCGGATACCACGCCATGCCAGAGGAATTTCTGCAGCTTTGGTTTCTTCACAAAAGTGGAGTCTTAAAAATGCAACTGGAACAGTGCCCAGAGCATAGTGTGCACCAAACGTCTCTCTAGACTTGAGGGTATCATATTAACAAGCTACCATGGTTGTCGGTCATTTTCTGATTTGCAAAATAAAGAATATTCCTAAGAAAACAAGAGGAATAAATCACATGCTATTTTTCAGTTTGAGATACATTTAACCACTTGCTCATATGCATTGTGGCCCCTGCATGGTAGCCAAGTGGTATGAGATTTTGGGTTCTTCATGCGATGAACTGGACATAAATTTAATAACCGTGCCAAAAGTTACTTGTGATGTCTTCCTGATTTTGTTTTGCGTTGGCACATGTACAGATTTTTTGTGAACATTTTTGTAGTTTTCATTTGCAATTTAGATTCTCCAGAATTGAATGTAGTATCTTTTTTATAGCAAGAAACTATTTTACTTTTAGTGGAGAGTTGCATACTTTTATTATTTCTGTTTGGACAAACTAAAGTGACATTCAAAATCATTTTTTTCATGTACAGAAAAGTGAGAGAGATACCCAGCTTTGGAAACCTTTTTTTATAAAAACTTGTTTGTCTTGTGATCATTTTTTTTTTTTTTGCATCAAAATTGTAAAATTGAAGACGGGAACAAGGCACAAATGCTTTTATGTTTACGGTTGGCATTTTGAATCTTAAAAGCGTATTATTTTGTGGTTTAAATAAACTACTTGCCTTCAAGTAGCAAACTCAATAACAGGGGAGAAGGGACCCACAAATGCATTGTCACATGTATGGGTATCTAATGATAAAACATGTCATTGCATGCATATCTATGTCTTGGGGTACACTTGTAGTTTGACTGAGCCTCAGCTATGTTTTGTCTTTTTGCATTCCCGATGTGCCAGACTTTGTGGTTGAAGGTAATATATTATGAATGCCTCTGGTTTTTAGCAGGGCAGCTGCATGCGGGTACACTGACTGCATGGCACAGCATGTTGGCAAAGAGCAGTGTTATTAAAAGAAAAGATTTTACCTACTGCAGTATTCCTGTGGTCGGATTCATCTTTACAAACAGCAGACATGAGCCCTGTTAATATGTTTGTTATTTGTATAGTATACACTACTGCACAGTGCAGATGATATTTTAGCATGGTCTTGTATCCCTTTTAACTTGTCTTAAATACACATTAGCTATTATGTAACCTCGTACAACTGAACAGCTAAGTGATATTAGGTAAAGTAAATTTGCCTTTTCTCCTGTAGAACAGATCTGTCTTTATAGTGTGAGTTTCTAAACCATAATTGTCATAGGTGCAGTTATTTATACTGTAGCTTATTGGCTGTGTGATTGTAATACTGATAGAGGTTACAGCTGTGCACAGTAAGATTTTTTTATACTCCAGATCACTATTTTTTCATTCAAATAAAGGAAACAGCTGCTCTGGGACATGGTGGGCATATTTTTCCATACATAATAGAACATACATATTGATGTCCTAGGCTGACACAGTAGTGGTTTAATTCATGAAATCACTGTCTTTCACCAGCATTCAAATCTCTCTAAAATGCTTAGCCTGGAGCTGATTAATATCGCAAATTGGAGAGACTTGGAGTGAATTGCCAAGAATAAAAAATGTGTATCCACATAAACATGGGAAAAATACAGAATTCAATGAATTAACAGTAAACAGTAAGGCTGGTATTGGGCTGCATAGTGCTCGAGTGGAAAATCCCAGGAAGAACCAAGACTCATTAGACGATGATATATTAGTTGTAGCTCCTTCTTTTTACAGAATATATTGTGTCTATGGAATCAGCTGCTCCTCGTCTTTTAAATATTCCTACTGGCTGTGCAATGTTTCTGTCTTTCTTTTTATGCTGATGTCAATCTGTCTTAACCTGAGCTGCGAATATGTTCAAATGGCTGAAAATGTAATCTCCTTTAGCTCACTTGTGCTGTGCACAGAGTACCAACCTGCTCTCTACAAAAGGAAACAGGCCCTGATTTACCTCAGCCTATTTAAAGGGGCTTAAACACACAGGGGTCAATCACAATCCTGTAGAAAACTTCCTAAAGAAAATCCCCATTAAAGTCTTTAGGGCATTTTTATAGATAAATAATTTGATTTTGATCTCTCTCTCTCTTTCTCTTTTTTTTTCTCTCTCTCTCTCTCTCTCTTTTTTCTCTCTCTCTTTTTTATCTCTCTCTTTTCTCTCTCTCTCTCTCTCTTTTTTTCTCTCTATCTTTTATTCTCTCTCTCTTTTTTCTCTCTCTCTCTCTTTTTCTCTCTCTTTTTCTCTCTCTTTTTCTCTCTCTCTTTTTCTCTCTCTCTTTTTTTTCTCTCTTTTTTTTCTCTCTCTCTTTTCTCTCTCTCTTTTCTCTCTCTCTCTCTTTTCTCTCTCTCTCTCTTTTCTCTCTCTCTTTTTTTTTCTCTCTCTCTTTTATTCTCTTTTTCTCTCTCTTTCTCTCTCTCCATATATACACACAGCACTATAGCAATCCATATATACACACAGCGCTATAGCAATTAATATACACACAGCGCTATAGCAATCCATATATACACACAGCGCTATAGCAATTAATATACACACACAGCGCTATAGCAATTAATATACACACAGACAACGCTATAGCAATTAATATACACACACAGCGCTATAGCAATTAATATACACACAGCTATAGCAATCTATATATACACACAGCGCTATAGCAATCTATATATACACACAGCGCTATAGCAATCCATATATACACACAGCTATAGCAATTAATATACACACAGACAGCGCTATAGCAATTAATATACACACACAGCGCTATAGCAATTAATATACACACAGCTATAGCAATTAATATACACACAGCTATAGCAATTAATATACACACACAGCGCTATAGCAATTAATATACACACAGCTATAGCAATCCATATATACACACAGCGCTATAGCAATCCATATATACACACAGCGCTATAGCAATCCATATATACACACAGCTATAGCAATTAATATACACACAGCGCTATAGCAATTAATATACACACAGCTATAGCAATTAATATACACACACAGCGCTATAGCAATTAATATACACACAGACAGCGCTATAGCAATTAATATACACACACAGCGCTATAGCAATTAATATACACACAGACAGCGCTATAGCAATTAATATACACACAAACAGCGCTATAGCAATTAATATACACACACAGCTATAGCAATTAATATACACACAGCTATAGCAATCTATATATACACACAGCTATAGCAATTAATATACACACACAGCTATAGCAATCCATATACACACAGACAGCGCTATAGCAATTAATATACACACACAGCTATAGCAATTAATATACACACACAGCTATAGCAATTAATATACACACAGACAGCGCTATAGCAATTAATATACACACACAGCTATAGCAATTAATATACACACACAGCTATAGCAATTAATATACACACAGACAGCGCTATAGCAATTAATATACACACACAGCTATAGCAATTAATATACACACAGCTATAGCAATTAATATACACACACAGCGCTATAGCAATTAATATACACACACAGCGCTATAGCAATTAATATACACACAGCTATAGCAATTAATATACACACACAGCGCTATAGCAATTAATATACACACAGACAGCGCTATAGCAATTAATATACACACAGACAACGCTATAGCAATTAAAATACACACAGCTATAGCAATCCATATACATACATATCTTCTGCAGCACCAAGATGCCCCAGGCACTACTGGCTTTATGAATAAAATATAAGGTGTAGCTGGAGCAGCATTAAAGGATGCACTGCACTTGCTGTTTCACTCACATATGCTGCATTCTGATTTTGTTGTTCTGTATGAATTTATCAGAAGCAGATCTGTGCACTGTAGCATTAGGTTTGCTCGCCATTTGAAATGATTATTTTACAGTTTCTGATTGGAAGTACAAGCCAAGCATAACTTTGCACAGACTTGTAAATGATTAGCGTGTGCACCAGTTACATCAATTTAAATGCACAATTTATGCAACCTTTTTTCTATTATTCACATGAAAGGTCAGTGTTTAAACGTGGTAAAAAAAATGTTTTCCCAAATGTGACATATGTTGTTTAAAATTAACTTAAAACTAATAAAACTGCATTTGTTGTGTACTTCCTGCTAAGGTTTTGTGAGTTGTTAGGTACAAACATGGTCTCATGATCATCCAATAAGCACAGAGTACCTGTCAACTAATGAGCTTTAGCAGGAAGTACCTATCAGCCAATGAGCTTTAGCAGGAAGTACCTATCAGCCAATGAGCTTTAGCAGGAAGTACCTATCAGCCAATGAGCATTAGCAGGACGTACCTATCAGCCAATGAGCTTTAGCAGGAAGTACCTATCAGCCACAAGCTTTAGATTAGTTTTAAGGTTAAGGTAAACAGCCTTTAACTTGCTTTTTTTCTGCAAAAAAAAACCCCCAAAACCCCATGTTTAAATGCTACTTTTTCATATTAGTGCACACACATTACAAACAACTTCTAGGACTGAATACAGCACAAACAAATGTGAATTAAGAAATTAACACTGATCTAAACCACAAAAAAAGGTGTCTTGTTTTTCCAGTGTTGCAAAACACCATTTGTACAGAACTAAATTATTGCTTTTAACAATTTAAAAAAAAATGAGTATTTTTATTTATGTGTTTTAACCGTACATTTGTTAGCCAGGCAAACAAATGATCCTTAAACTTAAAGCTGTGACGTGTGATCATAAGTACCCAAGAATAAGGTGGCCAGATCAAAGATGTGCAAGAAAGCACTAATGGTGCCAGAAGGTTGTGTGCCCTAGAATATTTGTGCCAAGTGTAGATGCCCCCCTAGGTCTTCTGGTGCCGTGCATAAATGTATACCAAAGACTTTGGATGCCTTGCAAGGATGTTTGCCCAAGATTAGGGTTGCCACCTCAGCCATGTTTTCCTGGACACTTATAAGTTACACATGCTGCAGGGTATGCAGGGAGGAACATGTATTGTGTTTCTGAACAGCACTATTCATATTCCTCCCTGCACACCCTGCAGCATGTGTAACTTATAAGTGTTCTGCATTTTAAGGGACAGGTGGCAACCCTACCCAAGGTTATTGTTCTCATGCCTGATCTGGGCCAATGATTATCAGAACCATGCAGTGTTATTTATATAAGACAGTGCCATTTCATATGTGCCCCAAGACATATGGCACCATGAAGGACCCACATTTTACTACAAACAGCAGATCATTCATGTTCTAAACAAAAAGAGACTGTAGTTCTTCAGTTGTGACAATCTGCAACTCAAGAATGAATTCCCTTGATAAACAAATAACAGCTGCATATCCAGTACAAATCATGGAATGAAAATGTGATGTAAAATATGTTTTGTATTACCCTAAATATAATGTCATATTTTGGAATGTTGTGTGTCTAGTGAATGCAGATTGTTGTTTCAGACGCAAATAGTTTGTCATTTGGGCACATCAATAATTGTTTTGTAATCTGAAAGTGTGATTCAGCGAAGTCATTGGATTTATTATTCCACCGAAACAAGGCCAAGAATGAGACTGAATTCCTTTAGTGATATAAGAAAAGCTTGTTTTTTTATTGAATGAAACTTCATCTTTTTTTCAGAAATAAGTTAACTTTAGTATTGTATTGACTTTTCTACAGTTATATTTTTTTTTTTGAGGGGGAGGGGGGTAAGAAATATGGCTGTCCTTTTTTATGTTTCAGAAGCTTTTTGTCAGTAATGAGAATTAAAACACATTTCTAAAAAGAAAACCAGTGTATTTTCGTTATTTGTATGTTCGTTAATAGGTGGGATATCACATCAGCAATAGATTGGCTCCTTAACAATTCTTTGTGTCACTCAGACATGTAGACCGTATAGAGAGATGTTCGGATAGACAGACGGATAGATAGACAAATAGATCTGATAAGAGATAGAGATAAATCTTGTGGTTTAAAGGACACTAAATGTACAATTTCTATAGCGTGTTGTAAATGATATATTATGCAACGTAATGTAAATGTCATTTAAGATGATTACCTATCATACAGAATTAAACCGACATTAAACTCAAAAATTTAATTACCATAAAATGTTTAAATATTAAAAAAAAATACTTTAAGATGCACTTTCAGGATTTTTTTTTCCTGTAAGTTAACTATGAACTGTTTGCACTCAGAGGCGGTTGAGTGCATTCCCTGGACCCTGACACACCTACATGCTCCAAATTGATTGGTTAATATGTGCAAGGACTTCTTTATATCTGTACCTCATTGGTCACAGCAAACAAAGTAAGATAAATAACATTTTTGCAAGTCAGTGAATAAGTGTTGGTGCATAACTAAAAATTTACTTTAAAGGGACATTATACACTCATTTTTTCCTTGCATAAATGTTTTGTAGATAATCTATTTATATAGCCCATAAAGTTTTTTTTTTTAATTAATGTATAGTTTTGCTTATTTTTAAATAACATTGCTCTGATTTTCAGACTCCTAACCAAGCCCCAAAGTTTTATGTGAATACGCTCGGCTACCTACTCCAGCTTGCTCCTGTTTGTGTAAAGAGTATTTTCATATGCAAAAGAAGGGGAGGGGGGAGTGTCTTATTTGCCACTTGCAGTGGGCTTTCCAGCTACCTTTTCAACAGAGCCAAACTGACAGCTTCTAAGTAAGTTTTTAAACAGTTTTATACTGGATTTTTATATCAGTATCTGTGCATCTTATTCTTTATAGTAGTGTCTATTACATGCAGTTATATGAAAATGAGTGTATACTGTCCCTTTAAGGGAAGCTAATTGCAGTTTGACTTTACTTTGTTTATGTGATGTTAATGTTCCTGATTGGTTGTACCACTTGTTGGCACTAAACAGAAATATTTTTGTGACAGGCACCATAAATGTTGTATCAATTCTGAGTCACACCTTTTCTTAGAGACTTTTTAACCTTCATTGCATAAATAATCATGGATTGAAATTCAGATTCCACTGAAAGAAACACCATCAGCTCCCAAACCATTATCAATAGCTTCAACAAGATAATTTAGCAGTGGGAAGATATTTCCTACTGACAAAGTTTCAGAACTTTGGCCGGCTAAATATACGTTTGTCAATGTGATCTACTTGTGCTGTTACCAAATTCCAGAAATTCCCTGTTTTACTGATCTGACAATTGTTATGCATCATCTACTTGTACAAAACACTTTTACACATTTTGGTTCAATTGGAGAAAACATTACTAAAAGGATACTAAACCCAATTTCTTTCATGTAAGTGGCAAGAGTCCATGAGCTAGTGACGGATGGGATATGCATTCCTACCAGGAGGGGGCAAAGTTTCCCAAACCTCAAAATGCCTATAAATATACCTCCCACCTCACACATACCTTAGTTTTACAAACTTTGCCTCTCATGCAGGATGGTGAAGCTAGTCCTGCTTGATTTCTTCTGTGAAAGGCGCTTCTAAGCATATTGATGCCCAGTTCCTCTCAAAGTACAGTGTTTGTCTGAGGGATGTGAAGGGAGTATTGCCTGATGATACCATGTTTTCACCTATGGGGAATCTATTCTAAGGCTCTCTGTAAATTGCAGGGATTCATCTGCTGCCTCCCTTTACAGACTGACATTATACTCCCCTACCATTACCTCTGCTGATCTGTTTCAGTACTGGTTTGGCTGTCTGTTATATGTGGATGGGTGCCTTACACGGTAAGTATATACTTCTGTTATATAAGACACTCTCAGCTATAGATTGGGCACTTTTTAATTAAAATTGTTATATATTGTTTGTATACATGCCTTGAGTCAGTAATTCGGTGCTCTTTTTTAGCGACTTTATTTGTGGCTAAATATTTGTCAAGGTTGGTAGAGTCTGTGAAACATAGTTTTTTTTGAGCTAGTAATTTATTTATAAATTAGGATGCTAAGTATTATGTTAGTCTTATGGAATGTTGATCATTTTATGCAGCTATAATAGAAGTATCCATTAGGTTTCTTTTGGTTCATTTTGTTTTTTTTGTATATACAATCAAAATTCTTACCTGCTTTTTAGAGTGATAGGTGTTTTAGTAATCCTCTTCAGCTTTGCATGTCGCACATGTGATGATGCTTTTTATGTCATAGGGTGACATGTCATCATTTTCCTCATTTTTTTTGTGCCAAAATTTTCCCGCCAAGCATTTAAATTTTCCCGCCAATTTTTTTTCCAGCCAAAAAATTCCTGCCAAAATTGCTGTTATAAGCTCTGCTCCCAGCTCACTCAGTGTTCTCAGTAAACACTTCGAGAGCTTTCATGCAGCATTTTATGAATCAGTTTTCTTTGTTTTATAATTTTGTTCGCTCTGTTTCCCATTCTCTCAAGCCTGTTATAAATATATATATATATATATATATATTTTATATATATATATATATATATATATATATATATATACATACAGGGAGTGCAGAATTATTAGGCAAATGAGTATTTTGACCACATCATCCTCTTTATGCATGTTGTCTTACTCCAAGCTGTATAGGCTCGAAAGCCTACTACCAATTAAGCATATTAGGTGATGTGCATCTCTGTAATGAGAAGGGGTGTGGTCTAATGACATCAACACCCTATATCAGGTGTGCATAATTATTAGGCAACTTCCTTTTCTTTGGCAAAATGGGTCAAAAGAAGGACTTGACAGGCTCAGAAAAGTCAAAAATAGTGAGATATCTTGCAGAGGGATGCAGCACTCTTAAAATTGCAAAGCTTCTGAAGCGTGATCATCGAACAATCAAGCGTTTCATTCAAAATAGTCAACAGGGTCGCAAGAAGCGTGTGGAAAAACCAAGGCGCAAAATAACTGCCCATGAACTGAGAAAAGTCAAGCGTGCAGCTGCCAAGATGCCACTTGCCACCAGTTTGGCCATATTTCAGAGCTGCAACATCACTGGAGTGCCCAAAAGCACAAGGTGTGCAATACTCAGAGACATGGCCAAGGTAAGAAAGGCTGAAAGACGAGCACCACTGAACAAGACACACAAGCTGAAACGTCAAGACTGGGCCAAGAAATATCTCAAGACTGATTTTTCTAAGGTTTTATGGACTGATGAAATGAGAGTGAGTCTTGATGGGCCAGATGGATGGGCCCGTGGCTGGATTGGTAAAGGGCAGAGAGCTCCAGTCCGACTCAGACGCCAGCAAGGTGGAGGTGGAGTACTGGTTTGGGCTGGTATCATCAAAGATGAGCTTGTGGGGCCTTTTCGGGTTTAGGATGGAGTCAAGCTCAACTCCCAGTCCTACTGACAGTTTCTGGAAGACACCTTCTTCAAGCAGTGGTACAGGAAGAAGTCTGCATCCTTCAAGAAAAACATGATTTTCATGCAGGACAATGCTCCATCACACGCGTCCAAGTACTCCACAGCGTGGCTGGCAAGAAAGGGTATAAAAGAAGAAAATCTAATGACATGGCCTCCTTGTTCACCTGATCTGAACCCCATTGAGAACCTGTGGTCCATCATCAAATGTGAGATTTACAAGGAGGGAAAACAGTACACCTCTCTGAACAGTGTCTGGGAGGCTGTGGTTGCTGCTGCACGCAATGTTGATGGTGAACAGATCAAAACACTGACAGAATCCATGGATGGCAGGCTTTTGAGTGTCCTTGCAAAGAAAGGTGGCTATATTGGTCACTGATTTGTTTTTGTTTTGTTTTTGAATGTCAGAAATGTATATTTGTGAATGTTGAGATGTTATATTGGTTTCACTGGTAAAAATAAATAATTGAAATGGGTATATATTTGTTTTTTGTTAAGTTGCCTAATAATTATGCACAGTAATAGTCACCTGCACTCACAGATATCCCCCTAAAATAGCTATAACTAAAAACAAACTAAAAACTACTTCCAAAACTATTCAGCTTTGATATTAATGAGTTTTTTGGGTTCAATAATAAAATTAATCCTCAAAAATACAACTTGCCTAATAATTCTGCACTCCCTGTATATATATATATATATATATATATATATATATATATATATATATATATATATATAAATTTATAGGAGCATGGATATAAATTTGCAGAATTAATTTAATTTAATTTTTAATTTTTTTCTAATTTAGTTTTTTTGCAATTATGTCTCAAACTGAACCTGCCTCTGATGTTACCATAGGATTTGAGCTGCCTAAACAGGTATTTAACAAAGCTAAGTATGCATGTTGTAATTAAGCTGATCTAAATTATTCAGCTCTATTATGTGGCGCTTGTTTAACAAATTGTTAAATATAACTATGAGTACAAATACACATGTTGTTCCATCTCAGTCTAAATGTACATAGCATTACTGCAGAAATGTAAGATTTTATTGCTACAGCTATAGAGAATGAAATTACTGCTATTTTGCCTTCAAATAAATGTAAAAGGTTTTTGTAACATTTTCCTAAACTTAGTGAATTAAGTTCTAAAGTTCAGCATACTAACGTATCCTCTACTGATGGGGTCTTATCTGATTCAGAGAATGCCACGTCCGAGACTGATATAGTGAAAATCTTTTTTATTTGTTAGAATATATTCGCTCTCTCTTAAAGGAAGTTTTGTTTACTTTTGGGTATTGAGGAGTCTAAATCTCCTGATGATAAAGCTAGTAATTGCCTAAATTCTGTATTTAAGACTACTGTTATTACTCCTGAATTATTTCCTGGCTTAAATCTTGGAATGCTATCATGGTGTATATAACTAGATTAGTAGCTCTCTCTTTTCAAGGTAAATTTATTTTTAGTTCACAATTGGATTCTATTATCTCCACTGTTACTGGGGGCAAGAGAGGTTTTTTTCTGCCCCAAGACAAGAAATCTAGAGCCTCTGGCTCTAATTGGAGACCATCTCCAAATTGGAAAAGATCAAAGCCTTATAAGAAACCAAATCCTGCCCTGAAACCTATATGAAGGTGCAGCCCTCAAGCCAGTCCTTCTGGTAGGGGGCAGACTAAAGCTATTTCATAGAGTTTGGACAGACTTTGTTAGAATATATTCGTTCTCTCTTAAAGGAAGTTTTGTTTACTTTTGGGTATTGAGGAGTCTAAATCTCCTGATGATAAAGCTAGTAATTGCCTAAATTCTGTATTTAAGACTACTGTTATTACTCCTGAATTATTTCCTATTCCTGATGCTATCTCTAATGTGATTGCTAAAGAATGGTCTAAGCCTGGTACCTCTTTTAACCCTTCTAGGTTTAAGACATTGTATACTTTACCTGTAGCCAAGGATCCTTTAGATAGGAAGCTTAAATCTTATCCAAGAAGGGCATAGTTACATTCTGGCTATATTGTTAGACCTGTTATATCTATGGCTGATGATGCAGCTGCTTCTACTTTTTGGTTGGACAGTTTAGCACAGCAGTTGTCTTCAGATTATGACTTATCTAACATTATTTTACTTCAACATGAAAATCATTTTATTTGTCATGCTATAGTTGATGTTAGGAAGATCAATATCAAATCCATGTCTTTAGCCATTCTAACTAGAAGAGCTTTATGGCTTAAATCTTGGAATGCTATCATGGTGTATATAACTAGATTAGTAGCTCTCTCTTTTCAAGGTAAAATTATTTTTGGTTCACAATTGGATTCTATTATCTCCACTGTTACTGGGGGCAAGAGAGGTTTTTTTTTTTTCTGCCCCAAGACAAGAAATCTAGAGCCTCTGGCTCTAATTGGAGACCATCTCCAAATTGGAAAAAATCAAAGCCTTATAAGAAACCAAATCCTGCCCTTAAACCTACATGAAGGTGCAGCCCTCAAGCCAGTCCTTCTGGTAGGGGGCAGACTAAAGCTATTTCATAGAGTTTGGACAGACTTTGTCCAAAATCAGTGGATTTGAAATATAATTTCTTAGGGATGTCGAATAGGATTCAAAATAAGAATTCCTTTGGGAAGATTCTTTCTTACCCATGTAACAAAAAACCCAGTTAAAGCTCAAGTCTTTCTGAAATGAGTTTCAGATAAAGAACTTTCAGGGGTAATTTTTCCCAGTTCCACAGCAGGAACAAGGTTTGGGGTTTTTATTCAAATCTATTCATTGTACCTATGAAGGAAAATTCTTTCAAACCTATTTTGGATCTGAAAACTTTAAATGGTTTTGTAAGAGTCCTAACTTTTAAGATGGTGACTATAAGGACTATTCTGCCTTTTGTTCAGCAAGGTCACTTCATGTCCACAATAGACTTACAGGACGCTTACCTTCACAATCCTATTCATCCAGATCACTGTTGTTTTGTGAGATTCTCTTTTCTAAACAAGCATTACCAATTTGTCGCTCTTCCGTTTGGCCTTGCAACAGCACCAAGAATATTCTTAATAGTTTTAGGTGCCCTTCTATCTGTAATCAGAGAGCAGGGTATTGCGGTGTTTCCTTATTTGGATGATATCTTGGTACTAGCTCAATAGATTTACAGATAGATTCAGTGTCCATTATTCTAACCCTAACAGAAGAGATTTTTGAGATTGGTTTCAGCTTGTCTAAACTTTCAGTCTCTTGTCATTCGCTTCAGTAGCTATGTGCATGGAAGTTTTAGGTCTTATGATTGCAGCATTGGACGCGATCCTTTTCGCTTGTTTTCATATGAGACCTTTACAGTTTTGCATAACACAACTGATATACTAAAATCCCACCTCTTCACTCTCTCTGACTTGGTGGTTACACCATCACCTTATTGTTTAAGGGGCCTCCTTTGTCGTACCTGGACTGTGATCATAATAGAAGCACCTCTCTCAGGTTGGGGAGCTGTTTGGGGGTCTCTGACAGCACATGGAGTTTGGAATCCTTGAGAGGCGAGGTTACCAATCCATATCTTAGAACTCTGTGCTATTTTCAGAGCTATTCAGGCTTGGCCTCTATTAAAGAGAGAATCGTATATTTGGTTTCAAACAGACAATTTCACAACAGTGGCATATATCAATCATCAAGGGGGGACTCTCAGTACCCTAGCAATAATAATATCTAATACTTTATTGGGCGCAATTCAATTCTTGTCTAATCACTGCGATTCATATACCAGGTGTAGACAATTTGGAAGAGGATTATCTCTGCTGTCAGATTCTACATCCAGGGAGTATTCTCTCCATCCAGATGTGTTCTATCAGATTGTGTAGATGTGGGGTCCTCCAGACATAGATCTGATGGCCTCTCGTCTAAACAAGAAACTTCCCAGATACCTCTCCAAGTCCAGGGATTCTCAGTTGGAAATGATGAATGCTCTAGCAGTTCCATGGTTTAATCAACCTGCTTACTTTTTTTCACCTCCTAGGAGTGATCTCAAAGATCATAATGGAACAATCTTATGTGTTTCTGATAGCACCAGCATGGCCTCACAGGTTCTGGTATGCAGATCTTGTCCAAATGTCCAGTTGCCAGCCTTGGTCACTTCCTATAAGACCAAACCTTCTGTCTCAAGGCCCAGTTTTCCATCAGGATCTCAAATCTCTAAATTTGAAGGCATGGACATTGAATGCTTAGTTCTTAGTCATAGAGGTTTCTCTGACTCTGTGATTAACACTATGATACAGGCTCATAAGTCTGTTTCAAGTAAGATTTATCATACAGTTTGGAAAACCTATATTTCATTGTGTTCTACTCATAATTATTCTAGACATTCTTTCAGAATTCCTAGGATTCTACAGTTTCTTCAGGATGGTTTGGATAAGGTTTTCTCTGCAAATACTTTGAAAGGACACATTTCTGCTCTTTCTGTCTTATTTCATAGAAAGATTGATAAACTTCCTGATATTCACTGTTTTGTTCAGGCTTTGATTCGTATCAAACCTGTTATTAAATCTATGTCTCCTCCTTGGAGTCTCAATTTGGTTTTGAAGATTTTACAGGCTCCTCCTTTTGAGCCTATGCATTCTCTGAATATTAAATTACTTTTTTGGAAAGTGTTTTTTTTTTGGCTATCTCTTCTGCTAGAAGAGTTTCTAAATTGGCTGCTCTCTCTTGTGAGTCTCCTTATCTGATAAAGTTGTTTTGCGGACTTAATTTATATTTTTGCCTAAAGTTGTGAATTCTAACAACATAAATAGGGAAATTGTTGTTCCTTCCTTGTGTCCTAATCCTAAGAATACTCTTGAAAGGTAGTTAGAGCATTGAAATATTATGTTGAGGCTACTAAAGATTTCAGAAAGACTTCTAGTCTATTTGTTATTTTTTCTGGCTCCAGGAAAGGTCAGAAAGCCTCTGCCATTTCTCTGGCATCTTGGTTGAAGCTTTTGATTCACAAAGCTTATTTGGAGGCGGGGTAGTCTCCGCCTCAGAGAATTACAGCTCATTCTACTAGATCAGTTGCCACTTCTTGGGCTTTCAAGAATGTAGCTTCAGTTGATTAAATTTGCAAAGCAGCAACTTGGTCTTCTTTGCATACTTTTACTAAATTTTACCATTTTGATGTGTTTGCTTCTTCGAAAGCAGCCTTTGGTAGAAAGATTCTTCAGGCAGTTGTCTCAGTTTGATTCTAGTGCCTTTGATTTGAGATTTTTTGAAATTTTAAAGAAACGTAATTATTTTTTTGGGTTTAATTTCTCACCAGATTTAGCTGTTATTTTATCCCTCCATCTCTAGTAATTTCTGGATTTCCACATCTTGGGTATTATATCCCATACATCACTAGCTCATGGACTCTTGCCACTTAGATGAAAGAAAACATTATTTATGTAAGAACTTACCTGATAAATTCATTTCTTTCATAGTGGCAAGAGTCCATGAGACCCACCCTATTTTTTGTAACATAGTAACAGAGTAACATAGTAGATAAGGTTGAAAAAAGACTGAAGTCCATCGAGTTCAACCTATACAAATCTAAAATACTTACAAATAGCTCCAGTTAAGCTTAAATAACCCCACTAAAAGGTGACTCATTTAATACTAGCCATCATATCCATGAATTTTGTTTATATACAGAAATGTATCCAGACTATTTTTAAATGTATCTAGGGTATTGGCATTCACTACCTCCTTTGGTAATGAGTTCCATAATTTTATTGCTCTTACAGTGAAAAAAAGTTTCCGTTGCAGGAGATTAAATCTCCTTTCCTCCAACCTTAAATTGTGACCTCTGGTCAGAAACAATTTTCTAGGAATAAACAGAGCTTCTGCCATCTCTGAATATGGGCCTTGAATATATTTATATAAAGTAATCATGTCACCTCTCAAGCGCCTTTTTTCTAAAGAAAACAGACTCAGTTTGGCTAGCCTCTCCTCATTATTATCCAATCCCCTTATTAGTTTTGTGGCCCTTCTCCGAACTATTTCTAGTTCTGCAATATCTTTTTTTGCGATCGGTCCACAGAACTGCACTCCATACTCAAGGTGAGGTCTTACCAGGGCTTTATATAGTGACAGAATTATGCTTTCCTCCCTTGAATCAATGCCTCTTTTAATACATGCTAGTATCTTATTAGCCGTTGAAGCCGCTGCCCTGCATTGTTCACCCATCTTTAGCTTGTTATCTATTATTACTCCCAAATCCCTTTCCTCCTCTGTTTGTCTAAGTCTTGTCCCATTTAAAAAATACGTTGCCTGCTTATTTTTACTTCCAAAATGTATAACCTTGCATTTTTCAGTATTAAATCTCATTTTCCATTTACTTTCCCATACTTCTAATTTTTGCAGATCCCTTTGTAATGAAAGTTCATCGTGCTCTGACCTAATGACCTTACTTAACTTAGTATCATCTGCAAAAATAGAGATGTCGCTATTTAATCCTTGCTCCAAGTCATTTATAAAAATATTAAAAATAACGGGGCCCAGTACTGATCCCTGGGGGGCTCCACTGATTACCTTTGTCCAATCTGAGTATGATCCATTAACTACTACTCGTTGCTCCCTATCTTTTATCCAGTTATTTATCCATGAGCTAACATTTTTAGCTATTCCCAGTCCCTTAATTTTGTGCATTAATCTCTCATGTGGCACTGTATCAAATGCCTTTGCAAAATCTAAGTATATCACATCAACTGATTCCCCTTTATCTATATTTTTACTTACTTCCTCGGTTTGACATGATCTATTTCTCCTAAAACCATGCTGATTAGAACTCATGATCTTGTTTACACGAATATGCTCATCAATGTGGTTATGATTTTTTTGTTTAAAGCATTTATTTTTTCCAGTTCCTCTTTTTGTATGCTTTTTACTCCTTCTTTTACACCTCACTTCTTGGCTACACGTTAACTAAGGTATGAGCGAGGTGGGGGGTGTATTTATAGACATTTTGAGGTTTGGGAAACTTTGCCCCCTCCTGGTAGGAATGTATATCCCATACGTCACTAGCTCATGGACTCTTGCCACAATGAAAGAAATGAATTTATCAGGTAAGTGCTTACATAAATTATGTTTTTTTTCCTTCATGATTCAGATAGAGCAGCAATTTTAAGCAACTTTCTGATTAATTCCTATTAATTTTTCTTCGTTCTCTTGGTATCTTTATTTGAAAAGCAAGAATGTAAAGCTTACCAGCCGGCCCATATTGGGTTCAGCACCTAGGTAACACTTTTTTTTGATTGGTAACTAAATATAGCCGCCAATTAGCAAGTGCTAGCCAGGGTTCTGAACCAAATATGGTACGGCTATCAATCATAAAAGAAAAAAAATTGGGTTTAGTATCCCTTTAATATTGTCTGTGGAAAATGGAAAATCACTCAACAATCATAGGCCTAGATTTAGAGTTCGGCGGTAGCCGTGAAAACTAGCGTTAGAGGCTCCTAACGCTTGTTTTAGGCTACCGCCGGTATTTGGAGTCAGTGATTAAAGGGTCTAACGCTCACTTTTCAGCCGCGACTTTTCCATACCGCAGATCCCCTTACGTCAATTGCGTATCCTATCTTTTCAATGGGATCTTTCTAACGCCGGTATTTAGAGTCGTTTCTGAAGTGAGCGTTAGAGCTCTAACGACAAAACTCCAGCCGCCGGAAAATAGCAGGAGTTAAGAGCTTTATGGGCTAACGCCGGTTCATAAAGCTCTTAACTACTGTACCCTAAAGTACACTAACACCCATAAACTACCTATGTACCCCTAAACCGAGGTCCCCCCACATCGCCGCCACTCGATTAAAATTTTTTAACCCCTAATCTTCCGACCGCCACCTACGTTATACTTATGTACCCCTAATCTGCTGCCCCTAACCCCGCCGACCCCTATATTATATTTATTAACCCCTAACCTGCCCCCCTCAACGTCGCCTCCACCTGCCTACACTTATTAACCCCTAATCTGCCGAGCGGACCTGAGCGCTACTATAATAAAGTTATTAACCCCTAATCCGCCTCACTAACCATATCATAAATAGTATTAACCCCTAATCTGCCCTCCCTAACATCGCCGACACCTAACTTCAATTATTAACCCCTAATCTGACGACCGTAGCTCACCGCTACTATAATAAATGGATTAACCCCTAAAGCTAAGTCTAACCCTAACACTAACACCCCCCTAACTTAAATATAATTTACATCTAACGAAATTAATTAACTCTTATTAAATAAATTATTCCTATTTAAAGCTAAATACTTACCTGTAAAATAAATCATAATATAGCTACAATATAAATTATAATTATATTATAGCTATTTTAGGATTAATATTTATTTTACAGGCAACTTTGTAATTATTTTAACCAGGTACAATAGCTATTAAATAGTTACGAACTATTTAATAGTTACCTAGTTAAAATAATAACAAAATTACCTGTAAAATAAGTCCTAACCTAAGTTATAATTAAACCTAACACTACCCTATCAATAAATTAATTAAATAAACTACCTACAATTACCTACAATTAACCTAACACTACACTATCAATAAATAAATACAATTGCTACAAATAACTACAATTACATAAACTAACTAAAGTACAAAAAATAAAAAAGAACTAAGTTACAAAAAATAAAAAAATATTTACCAACATAAGAAAAATATTACAACAATTTTAAACTAATTACACCTACTCTAAGCCCCCTAATAAAATAACAAAGACCCCCAAAATAAAAAATTCCCTACCCTATTCTAAATTAATAAATGTAAAAGCTCTTTTACCTTACCAGCCCTGAACAGGGCCCTTTGCGGGGCATGCCCCAAGAAAATCAGCTCTTTTGCCTGTAAAAAAAAACATACAATACCCCCCTCCAACATTACAACCCACCACCCACATACCCCTAATCTAACCCAAACCCCCCTTAAATAAACCTAACACTAAGCCCCTGAAGATCTTCCTACCTTGTCTTCACCATCCAGGTATCACCGATCTGTCCTGGCATCCGGTGCTGAATAGGTCCAGAAGAGGCTCCAAAGTCTTCCTCCTATCCGGCAAGAAGAGGACATCCGGACCTGCAAACATCTTCTCCAAGCGGCATCTTCGATCTTCTTCCATCCTGTGCGGAGCGGGTCCATCTTGAAGCAGCCGACGCGGATCCATCCTCTTCTTCCGTTGTCTCCCGACGAATGACGGTTCCTTTAAGGGACGTCATCCAAGATGGCGTCCCTCGAATTCCGATTGGCTGATAGGATTCTATCAGCCAATCGGAATTAAGGTAGGAATATTCTGATTGGCTGATGGAATCAGCCAATCAGAATCAAGTTCAATCCGATTGGCTGATCCAATCAGCCAATCAGATTGAGCTCGCATTCTATTGGCTGTTCCGATCAGCCAATAGAATGGGAGCTCAATCTGATTGGCTGATTGGATCAGCCAATCGGATTGAACTTGATTCTGATTGGCTGATTCCATCAGCCAATCAGAATATTCCTACCTTAATTCCGATTGGCTGATAGAATCCTATCAGCCAATCGGAATTCGAGGGATGCCATCTTGGATGACGTCCCTTAAAGGAACCGTCATTCGTCGGGAGACAACGGAAGAAGAGGATGGATCCGCGTCGGCTGCTTCAAGATGGACCCGCTCCGCACCGGATGGAAGAAGATCGAAGATGCCGCTTGGAGAAGATGTTTGCCGGTCCGGATGTCCTCTTCTTATCGGATAGGAGGAAGACTTTGGTGCCTCTTCTGGACCTCTTCAGCACCGGATGCTAGGACGGATCGGTGATACCTGGATGGTGAAGACAAGGTAGGAAGATCTTCAGGGGCTTAGTGTTAGGTTTATTTAAGGGGGGTTTGGGTTAGATTAGGGGTATGTGGGTGGTGGGTTGTAATGTTGGAGGGGGGTATTGTATGTTTTTTTTTACAGGCAAAAGAGCTGATTTTCTAGGGGCATGCCCCGCAAAGGGCCCTGTTCAGGGCTGGTAAGGTAAAAGAGCTTTTACATTTATTAATTTAGAATAGGGTAGGGAATTTTTTATTTTGGGGGTCTTTGTTATTTTATTAGGGGGCTTAGAGTAGGTGTAATTAGTTTAAAATTGTTGTAATATTTTTCTTATGTTGGTAAATATTTTTTTATTTTTTGTAACTTAGTTCTTTTTTATTTTTTGTACTTTAGTTAGTTTATGTAATTGTAGTTATTTGTAGCAATTGTATTTAATTTATTTATTGATAGTGTAGTGTTAGGTTAATTGTAGGTAATTGTAGGTAGTTTATTTAATTAATTTATTGATAGGGTAGTGTTAGGTTTAATTATAACTTAGGTTAGGACTTATTTTACAGGTAATTTTGTTATTATTTTAACTAGGTAACTATTAAATAGTTCGTAACTATTTAATAGCTATTGTACATGGTTAAAATAATTACAAAGTTGCCTGTAAAATAAATATTAATCCTAAAATAGCTATAATATAATTATAATTTATATTGTAGCTATATTATGATTTATTTTACAGGTAAGTATTTAGCTTTAAATAGGAATAATTTATTTAATAAGAGTTAATTAATTTCGTTAGATGTAAATTATATTTAAGTTAGGGGGGTGTTAGTGTTAGGGTTAGACTTAGCTTTAGGGGTTAATCCATTTATTATAGTAGCGATGAGCTCCGGTCGTCAGATTAGGGGTTAATAATTGAAGTTAGGTGTCGGCGATGTTAGGGAGGGCAGATTAGGGGTTAATACTATTTATGATAGGGTTAGTGAGGCGGATTAGGGGTTAATAACTTTATTATAGTAGCGCTCAGGTCCGCTCGGCAGATTAGGGGTTAATTATTGTAAGTAGCTGGCGGCGACGTTGTGGGGGGCAGATTAGGGGTTAATAAATATAATATAGGGGTCGGCGGTGTTAGGGGCAGCAGATTAGGGGTACATAGGGATAACGTAGGTTGCGGCGGTGTACGGAGCGGCAGATTAGGGGTTAATAATAATATGCAGGGGTCAGCGATAGCGGGGGGCGGCAGATTAGGGGTTAATAAGTGTAAGGTTAGGGGTGTTTAGACTCGGGGTACATGTTAGGGTGTTAGGTGCAGACGTAGGAAGTGTTTCCCCATAGGAAACAATGGGGCTGCGTTAGGAGCTGAACGCTGCTTTTTTGCAGGTGTTAGGTTTTTTTTCAGCTCAAACAGCCCCATTGTTTCCTATGGGGGAATCGTGCACGAGCACGTTTTTGAGGCTGGCCGCGTCCGTAAGCAACTCTGGTATCGAGAGTTGCATTTGCGGAAAAAATGCTCTACGCTCCTTTTTTGGAGCCTAACGCAGCATTTGTTTGAACTCTCGATACCAGAGTTAATTTTATGCTGCGGCCAGAAAAAAGCCCGCGGAGCGTTAACAGCCCATCTACCGCCAAACTCCAAATCTAGCCGTAAGGATCTATTTGTGAGGACTTCCAGGTCTACCGGAAGTTACCTACTACAGGGTTGTGGAACCTTTTATGCGAGCTGTGCTGAAGTAATACTATAGAGAGACCTAGTGTGCTAGCCTAATGTTTTTTGTTGTTTTTTAAAAAATCAGCTTTGCTAATAAATCTTATTATTTTTCTCTTAATACAACAGATTCAGCAGTGCTATACAGGAGTAAAGTAAATAAAGACAAGTCAGAGAAGGCACAGAAAGATTACAGGGCTGGCTCCCTACAGAGCTTATTTGAATAAAGCTAATATTATTACATAAGTACAAACCTCAGATTATACCTAACCCTGCATACCCCCTGTCACCCAGATTAGAATTCAGAACCTTACCCTGACGTCCCTTTTTTGTCAGCTCCTTACCTTTATACATATACTGGCTGATGTTGTAGTGTGTGCTGCACTGTCTTTCTTGTGGGTCTTGTGTAGATAAGTGGAAGATGGCACTGAGGCTGGCTGCCACACTGCATAACAGCCAGGCAGAAATTCAGCAAGTATGGCAAAAGTCAAGCTTGATCTGCAAATTTCTCTACTAAAATCCTTTGCGGTGATGGATCAACTGTTCTGTAGCTCTGTATGAGGTCACAGTAATTGTATGATATATAAAAATGAACCATAACCATAGAGACCATTGCCATTCTGTACCACGGCTTATCCTATATAATAAAAGGCCTAGTGTGTTTGTCCGAAGCTGTCATGCGCAGTAGAGACTGCGCGCAAGGGCAAACACACCTGGCCTTCCAACTAACCTGGCGTTGAGTGGTGGAGTGGGCGTGACCGGGCGGGTGCGGAGTGAGCGGGGCCAGATGCCAAGAGAGTGAGACAGAGAGCTCTAAAGAGGGGGGATAGAGAGAGCAGAAGAGGGGGATAGAGAGACAGCAAAAGAGAGAGGGGGAGAGGCAGCAAAAGAGAGGGGGAGAGAGTGCGCAAAAGAGAGGGGGGAGAGAGTGCGCAAAAGAGAGGGGGGAGAGGGCACACAAGAGAGGGGAGAGAGAGGGGGAGAGAGCGCAAAAGAGAGGGGGGGAGAGAGAGCGCCAAAGAGAGGGGGTGAGAGCGCAAAAGAGAGGGGGAGAGAGCGCAGAAGAGAGGGGGAGAGAGCGCAGAAGAGAGGGGGAGAGAGAGCAAAAGAGAGGGAGAGCAAACAAGAGGGGAGTGAGAGCAAACAAGAGGAGAGAGAGCAAAAGAGAGGGGGAGAGAGCACAAAAGAGAGGGGGTGAAAGCGCAAAAGAGAGGGGGTGAGAGCGCAAAAGAAAGGGGGAGAGAGCGCAAAAGAGAGGGGGAGAGAGCGAGCAAAAGAGAGGGAGAGAAACAGCAAAAGAGAGGAGAGAGAGAGCAAACGAGAGGGGGGAAGAGAGAGAGCAAAAGGGGGGGGAGAGAGAGCAAAAGAGAGGGAGAGAGAGAGCAAAAGAGAGGGGAGAAAGAGAGAGCAAAAGAGAGGTAGGATAGAGAGAGAGCAAGGGGTGGGACCGCTGTACTGCAAAAAATGGCCCGTGTACACGGGCTTTAGAACTAGTACCATATAAACAAGCAGTGACATATTGGCTCCTTTGGTGCCTTAAGCAAGTACCAGATGTTTTCTCTGTGATTACAATAAAAATAAAAATCCTTAGTGAAGGAAACTAAGCTAGTGAATTGCAGAGCCAATTTCAGTATTTAGGTTACAACTTTAGAAATACAAAGTAGCTTAGATATAAATATTGATACAATCTATTAGACAGGAATACAGTTTATTATTACAGTATATAAGAGGCTTTGGTAATGGTTTATTAAAGGGATAGGAAAGTTGAAATTAAACTTGCATGATTCACATAGAGCATGTAATTTAAATTCACTTCTATTTTCAAATGTGCTTTGTTCTGTTGGTATCCCTTGTTGAAAAAAAATACTCAAATATCCTACACTAGTGGGAGCTGCTGCTGATTGGTGCCTGCACACATTTGTCTCTTGTGATTGGCTAACTAGATGTGTTCAGTTGCTGCCAGTAGTGCAATGCTGCTTCTTCAGAAATGGATAACAAGAGAATGAATCACATTTGAAAATAGAAGTAAATTGGAAAGTCGTTTGAAATTGTATATTCTGTCTGAAGTTTATCCCCCTACAAGAGAAGTGTTATAGCTCTCTGGAAGCCAAGGGGTTAAATTAAAAACGGATCCTGCAACTGCAGTTTAAATTAAAATAAATAAGTAAAGAAAGGATGTGATTAGATATAAAGATAAACTGTTTATATTATGGCGGGTGACATTCAGTCCCTGGAGGATGTGATTAGATATAAAGATAATCTGTTTATATTATGGCGGGTGACATTCAGTCCCTGGAGGATGTGATTAGATATAAAGATAAACTGTATATATTGGGTGACATTTGGTCCCTCTAATATTTTTTTCAGAAAGATTTGGTGAAACCGAATTATTTAGTGCTGCACTTGTCTATTGTTTATGTGTATATGTCTATACATACACATTCATACACGTATATAAATACACACATACAAATATTAACATATACTGTATACACCTTTGAATCCATCCCAGTCAGACAGCTTGTCACATACAATATCCCTTTAAAACAATGTTAACATGTTTTTTTTTAAATAGAAATACTTAAAAGAGCATTGTTCTTCACTTAAAATAAAAAGTTATTTGTAAATATAAATACAGATACCGACTGATCCCTCATTTAAATCTACTAGATTAATTGGAACCCTCTGTCTTCTATCCTTAAGCCAGAATTTTACCCACTTAAAGTGATTGTAAAGTTTAAGAAATTAGTGCCCAGTATCTAAAAATGCTCTTAAAAACAAGGGTGCTTTAATTCATTAAACTGTACAAACAGACTTTTTTTTAAATACCTACCATTTTGTTACGGTAAACATACCCCGATCCTCCACCCGTTGCTCCTTCTGTATTTTTCATATCGATGACAAATCTGGCTTCCTCCAATCGTTGCATACCCCACGAACTGGATGCCAATGGGGGCACGCAACAATTGGAGGAAGATGGATTCATCATCAATCTGCAAAATACAGAAGGATCGGTGGTCTGTTTACCGTAACAAAATCGTAAATATTTTTTACAAATTTAGGTATTTGCCCATGTAAGAAAAATCAGTTCTTCTAAAGTCTAAAATGTTTGTTTTACTATGGTTGCTGAGTACCTTTGCCTGAATATTAAACCACACAGAAACCATTCAGTTTCCAGTTACCCAAACACTTTCTACATTGTCATTGGTTTCTACAATGTCAGTTACTTTTATTATTTTCTTTAACATACAGAGCAACTCCCTCCCCCTTTTTTTCCTACTTCCAGTCATGAGAATCATTGTACCATGTCTCTGTTATTGCTACCAAACCTAACTTATCGTGAATCATTATTGCAGTAAGTTCAGGTAATTTGCTTACTAAACTGTGAGCATTTGTGTACATTGCACAAAGAACATTTCTAGAATTCTCAAATCCTTTTGTACGGTCAATACATCCCCTGCTTACATTCTACAAAGCCTTACTCCTAAAAGTAGTGTTTTTTTCCATTAATTAAACAAGAATGTTAATTTTGGTTAACTGTTATGTCATGCACTGGGGGACAGGTGGGTATGTGAACTCTGTACCCCTTCTCTAGTTTAAATTGCTGCTAATAAATGGCCAGATTACAAGTTTTGCGTTGTGAGCAGCTCGGTAATAACTTGCAAGTTATTTCCACCGCTCACCTTTAATAGCGCTGCTATTACAGGTTTGCAGAAACCCTGCGTTTGCGGGCAATATGGCAGCATTGAGCTCCATACCGCACACAAATACCAGCGCTGCTTTGAGCTGGTTTTACATGCTCATGCACGATTTCTCCATAGACATCAATGGGGAGAGCCGGCTAAAAAAAGGCTTAACACCTGCAATAAAGGAGCGTAAAGCTCCATAACGCAGCCCCATTGATTCCTATTGGGAAATCATTTTTTTTTCAAACCTAACACCCTAACATAAACCCTGAGTCTAAACACCCCCTAATCTGCTGACCCTGACATCGCCGACACCTTCATTACACTTATTAACCCCTAATCTGCCGCCCCTAACATGGCCACACCTACATTACAGTTATTAACCCCTAATCTGCCGCTCCGACATTGCCGCCACCTACCTACACTTATTAACCCCTAATCTGTCACCCCAACATCGCCGCCACCTACCTACACTTATTAACCCCTAATCTGTTGTCCCAACATCGCCGCCACCTACCTACACTTATTAAGCCCTAATTTGCTGCCCCAACGTTGCCGCCACCTACCTACACTTATTAACCCCTAATCTGCCGCCCCCAATGTTGCCACCGCCGCCACTAAACTAAACCTCTGGCCTCCCACATCACTAACACTAAATAAATATATTAACCCCTAACCCTAAGTCTAACCCTAACCATAACACCCCTAACTTTAATATAATTAAAATAAATCTAAATACAAATTACTATCATTACCTAGATAATTCATATTTAAAAATAAATACTTACCAATAAAATAAACCCTAAGTTAACTACAATATAACTAATAGTTACATTGTAGCTATCTTAGGTTTTATTTTTATTTCACAGCTAAGTTTGTATTTATTTTAACTAGGTAGAATAGTTATTAAATAGTTATTAACTATTTAATAACTACCTAGCTAAATAAATACAAATTTCCCTGCAAAATAAAACCTAACATGAGTTACACTAACACCTAACCTTACACTACAATTAAATACATAACATTAATTAAATACAATTAACTAAATTACAAAAAAATTAAACACTAAACTACACAAAATAAAAAAAGAAATTATCAAATATTTTACAGTTAAGTGTTTAGTGTTAAATAGGAATTATTTAGGTAATGATATTAATTTTTATTTAGATTTATTTTAATTATATTAAAGTTAGGGGTGTTAGGGTTAGGTTTAGGGGTTAATATATTTATTTAGTGTTAGTGATGTGGGAGGCCAGAGGTTTAGGGGTTAATAACTTTAGTACAGTGGCGGCAGCGACATTGGGGGTGGCAGATTAGGGGTTGTTAATATTCAACTAGTGTTTGCGATGTGGGAGTGCAGCGGTTTAGGGGTTAATATGTTTATTAAAGTGGCGGCGGTGTCCGGAGCGGCAGATTAGGGGTTAATAATTACATTTTTTTTGTGTTTGCGATGCGGGGGCCTCGGTTTAGGGGTTAATAGGTAGTTTATGGGTGTTAGTGTACTTTGTAACACTTTAGTTATGAGTTTTATGCTACAGCGTTGTAACGTAAAACTCATAACTACTAACTTTAGATGGCGGTACGGATCTTGTCGGTATAGGCTGTACCGCTCACTTTTTGGTCAGACAGGCAGGCAAAACTCATAATACCGGTGCTATGGAAGTCCCATTGAAAAAGGACTTTTTGAAAGGTGCGGTAGTTACGTTGCGTTATGGCCAAAAAGGTGTGCGGTACAGCTGTACCTACAAGACTCGTAATAGCAGCGGTAGTGAAAAAGCAGCGTTATGAGGCTTTTTCACTCATAACGCAAAATCTAGCCGATTGTCTTTAAATTCTTTACTCAGACCTCCTGTCCCCTTTAATACCCAGATGTAAACCAACCTTCTTATACAAGCTAGTATCATAATGGCTAACAAAACCATATCCTCTCTCCCTACACTAAAAACACAGAGCTTCCTGTCTCATTGTCAGAATAAGCACTGTCAGCTGTGCTCTGTTCCTCACTCAGACCTCCCTGTTACACTATTAGAAGAAGCACCGTCAGCTGTGCTCTCTTCCTCACTCAGACCTCCTTGTTACACTAATAGAAGAAGCACCGTCAGCTGTGCTCTCTTCCTCACTCAGACCTCCCTGTTACACTATTAGAAGAAGCACCGTCAGCTGTGCTCTCTTCCTCACTCAGACCTCCCTGTTACACTATTAGAAGAAGCACCGTCAGCTGTGCTCTCTTCCTCACTCAGACCTCCTGTTACACTATTAGAAGAAGCACCGTCAGCTGTGCTCTCTTCCTCACTCAGACCTCCTGTTACACTATTAGAAGAAGCACCGTCAGCTGTGCTCTCTTCCTCACTCAGACCTCCTGTTACACTATTAGAAGAAGCACCGTCAGCTGTGCTCTCTTCCTCACTCAGACCTCCTGTTACACTATTAGAAGAAGCACCGTCAGCTGTGCTCTCTTCCTCACTCAGACCTCCTGTTACACTATTAGAAGAAGCACCGTCAGCTGTGCTCTCTTCCTCACTCAGACCTCCTGTTACACTATTAGAAGAAGCACTGTCAGCTGTGCTCTCTTCCTCACTCAGACCTCCCTGTTACACTATTAGAAGAAGCACTGTCAGCTGTGCTCTCTTCCTCACTCAGACCTCCCTGTTACACTATTAGAAGAAGCGCCATCAGCTGTGCTCTCTTCCTCACTCAGACCTCCCTGTTACACTATTAGAAGAAGCACCGTCAGCTGTGCTCTCTTCCTCACTCAGACCTCCCTGTTACACTATTAGAAGAAGCACCGTCAGCTGTGCTCTCTTCCTCACTCAGACCTCCCTGTTACACTATTAGAAGAAGCACAGTCAGCTGTGCTCTCTTCCTCACTCAGACCTCCCTGTTACACTATTAGAAGAAGCGCCGTCAGCTGTGCTCTCTTCCTCACTCAGACCTCCCTGTTACACTATTAGAAGAAGCACCGTCAGCTGTGCTCTCTTCCTCACTCAGACCTCCCTGTTACACTATTAGAAGAAGCACCGTCAGCTGTGCTCTCTTCCTCACTCAGACCTCCTGTTACACTATTAGAAGAAGCACCGTCAGCTGTGCTCTCTTCCTCACTCAGACCTCCTGTTACACTATTAGAAGAAGCGCCGTCAGCTGTGCTCTCTTCCTCACTCAGACCTCCTGTTACACTATTAGAAGAAGCACCGTCAGCTGTGCTCTCTTCCTCACTCAGACCTCCTTGTTACACTTTAGAGAAAGCGCCATCAGTTGTGCTCTCTTCCTCACTCAGACCTCCCTGTTACACAATTAGAAGAAGCATCGCCAGCTGTGTGCTCTCATCCTCACTCAGACCTCCCTGTTACACTATTAGAAGGAGCACCGTCAACTGTGCTCTCTTCCTCACTCAGACCTCCTCTTACACTATTAGAAAAAGCGCCGTCAGCTGTGTGCTCTCTTCCTCACTCAGACCTCCCAGTTACACTGTTAGAAGAAGCGCCGTCAGCTGTGCTCTCTTCTTCACTCAGACCTCCCTGTTACACTATTAGAAGAAGCGCCGTCAGCTGTGCTCTCTTCCTCACTCAGACCTCCCTGTTACACTATTAGAAGAAGCACCGTCAGCTGTGCTCTCTTCCTCACTCAGACCTCCCTGTTACACTATTAGAAGAAACGCCGTCAGCTGTACTCTCTTCCTCACTCAGACGTCCCTGTTACACTTTTAGAGAAAGCGCCATCAGTTGTGCTCTCTTCCTCACTCAGACCTCCCTGTTACACTATTAGAAGAAGGGCCATCAGCTGTGCTCTCTTCCTCACTCAGACCTCACTGTTACACTATTAGAAGAAGCGCCGTCAGCTGTGCTCTCTTCCTCACTCAGACGTCCCTGTTACACTATTAGAAGAAGCGCTGTCAGCTGTGCTCTCTTTCTCACTCAGACGTCCCTGTTACACTATTAGAAAAAGCACCATCAGCTGTGCTCTATTCCTGTCACGATTACATATTGCCTAACAACAACCTGTTACTTTTACTGAGAATATGCCTTTAATTGTCTGATCAATTCACCTGCTATGCTATTTAAGCCTCCTCCCCCCTCTCCACTTTGCTTGTTATTGTTTTCCACTAACCATAGTGTGATTCAAACAGAGCTCTAGTATTTTGTTACCTCTTGGGATTTTATCCAAATATCTACCATTCCGGATTCACCAACTCCTCCTGCTGAAACCAGCCTACCTCTCTTGATACCGGATTGACTCTTTGTCCAGCCGTTGCTGTCAGCTTGCTCCATTCAGCTGAATCTTCCGCCCTGCATCGTGGAGCTGTGACGTCACACGCCAACCTGTTCGGCACCAGCGCTGCAACCGCTTCTCCGCTTCAAGCTGTGAGATTTCTCTTCAACTCTCTAAAACTTTGTTTTACCTTCCAGGTACATTCAGTAACCGCATGCCTTTTTACAAGCTGCTACCCTTGATACAATATCTCCTACCCAAATTTACTCATAATTTCTGATATATTGTGGGTGAGGTCTATTTTGACATAGTAGCTATTTTTTGTTGTGTTAACACTGTTTCTCTGGTTATAGACACGGTTTTTCTGTTGTTCCTCCAGTATTCATTTACTCGAGACAGCTATAGAAATATCTAATGCTATTTATCCTTATAACAAATTGCTAAGTTTATACTCGGATTCTGACATTACTTCTTTTAGTAATTCATGTTATTATCCAGTTTAAAACCTTGCTACAAATCCTATGATCTCAGCAGTTGTGATTCATTTAAATTATTGCATACTACAACATAGTATCTTTGACATTACAGAATAACAAGCCTTAAAACATGGATCCAGCTGAGATGTCTAATCAGATACAAACTCTCTCTCAAAAAGTGGATGCTTTAACTGATGGCCTCAATACCCTCAAACAAGAAAACCAGGGACTGAAAACTTATATTAAAGACTTTGTAGATAGTAGAACTCGTTTCCAGGAACCACAAGTTAGTCTCCCAGATATATTCTCAGGGGATAGAAAACAATTTAGAGATTTTAAAAACTCTTGCCTTTTGCTGTTTGCACTAAAACCATACACATATCCCACTGACAGAGTTAAGGTGATGACTACCATTTCCTATTTAAGAGCAGAACCCAGAAGCTGGGCTAATTCCTTCCTGGAGACAAACGATGATATACTTAACTCTCTAGATTCCTTCTTTTCTACCCTTGGTCAGCTTTATGACGACCCTTACAAACAACTAACCGCTGAAACTGCCATGCGCTCTCTTAAGCAGAAAAGAAGGGATGTAGAAGATTATATTGCAGACTTTAAGAGGCTAGCTACTGACACCCAATGGAATAATTTGTCGCTAAAAAACCAGTTTAGATTGGGTTTGTCAGAATCTATTAAAGACGAACTCTCTCGCATTGAAATTCCTCACACTTTGGAGGAACTAATTAATCTCAGTATCAGTATTGACAGAAGGCTTAGGGAGAGACAACACGAGAAAGTTTATCATGAGTCAACACATAAGAAACAAAACCCTTCTTTACCTACACACTCTTATGTTAAAAACACCACTGAACCTATGGAAATTGGTTTTCTTAAAGGCCCTTTAAGCAACCAAGAAAAGTTAAGAAGGCGCTCCCAGAATTTATGCATGTACTGTGCATCAGAAGAGCATACTGTCAAAGCCTGTCCCATTCTCCAAAAACAGAATAAGGGTAAGAACTCCCATCCTTTTTATTCCTTAAACACTGTATCAAACTCTGCAAGCTACTGTAACCTATGCCTTCTCTTGCAGTGGGATCAACTTCGAGTGAACGTTTCAGGGATAATTGACTCTGGTGCTTCTGCCTCTTACATTGATGTGTGTTTTGCCACAAAAAATAAAATTCCACTTATAAAAAAAAAGGCTCCTGTACCTTTAAGGGGAATTGATGGGGAGGTTTTGTCCTCTGGACCGGTAATTTATGAAACAATACCACTACTCCTATCCACACCAGACCACCATAGGGAGTACATTTCCTTTGATGTCATTACATCCCCCATCTTCCCTCTTATTCTAGGCCTACAATGGTTAAAATTACATAACCCTCTGATATCATGGTCCAATCTCACTGTACAGCTTAATTCTGATTACTGCTTATCCACTTGCTACCCTACTCTGCTTTTACAACCACCTCAAATCTCCACTGATATAGAGATACCTAATGTTTATGCCGACTTTATTGATGTTTTCAGTAAAAAAGAATCCCAAAACCTACCGCCGCATCGTATCTATGACTGCCCTATTGATTTACTTCCAGGTGCAGTCATACCCTGCGGTCATGTGTTCCCGTTGTCCAAACCTGAACTGGAACACTTAAAATCATATATTGAGGAAAATCTAGAGAAGGGATTCATCAGACCATCTACTTCCCCCGCTGCTGCCGGTATGTTTTTTGTAAAAAATAAAGATGGCAGTTTAAGACCCATAGTGGACTACCGGCAGCTGAACAAGGTTACTGTTAAAAACCGGTATCCTTTGCCCCTTATCCCAGAGCTAATTGAGCGTTTAAAAGGTGCCAAGGTCTTCACTAAACTTGACCTGCGAGGTGCGTATAATCTCGTTCGTATGAGGGCTGGAGACGAATGGCTGACGGCGTTCCGTACTCGCTATGGCTTGTACGAATACACCGTCATGCCATTCGGTCTCTGCAACGCCCCGGCAACCTTCCAACACTTTATTAACGATATCTTTAAAGATATTCTTGACACCTATATTGTGATCTATCTTGACGATATTTTGATCTATTCAAAAACACTAGAAGAACACACAAAACACGTCAGACAAGTATTATCACGCTTACGCTCACATTCTTTATATGCTAAAGCCGAGAAATGTATATTTCATACAAAACAGATCACCTTTCTTGGTTATCAGATTTCGGAATTTGGCATACAGATGGACGACTCTAAAATCACTACCATTCGACAGTGGCCAGAGCCAAGTAATAAGAAACAGGTACAAAGCTTTCTAGGCTTTGCAAATTTTTACCGAAAATTTATAAACAATTTCGCAGCAATTGCCAAACCACTTACCAACCTCACAAAATCAAACATTAAGTTCCTCTGGACTGCTGAATCCCAAAAGGCTTTCGATCTCCTAAAACAAAAATTCACCTCTGCACCTATATTACGCTACCCAAATAACCAACTCCAATACGTATTGGAGGTCGATGCCTCCGATTACGCTATTGGAGCTGTTCTTTCACAAAGAGAACACCTAAAGAAACCTCTACATCCCGTAGCTTTTTATTCAAGATGTTTGACGGCTCCTGAGTTGCACTACCCTGTGGGTGATAAAGAGTTACTGGCTATCAAGGTTGCTTTTGAACAGTGGCGTCATCTCCTTGAGGGAGTGACATATCCAACCATAGTGTATACTGATCATAGGAATTTACAGTACCTAAAATGTACGAAAACCCTCACTGCACGACATGTTCGTTGGAATCTGTATTTCTCCAGATTTCATTTCCTTATCACTTACAGACCGGCTACTAAGAACAAGAAGGCAGACGCTCTGTCACACCTGCCTACTCCTTCGGATCTCTCTCTTCCAAAAGAATCTGTAATTCCCGAGAACAAATACCTGTTGTTTCTCATTGATTCTATTCCATTCCTAAGAGATGAACAACATAAAGATCAAACTAAGCCTCTTCAACAGTTACAAATGAAACAGGATTCCCTTTATTACTTTGATGAGAAGTTATATGTACCCCCTTCTATCAGAGATTTGATATTACATTCAGCTCATGAATCCTTATTCGCTGGACACACCGGAATCCACAAGACACAGGAGCTTATTAAAAGGAGCTATTGGTGGCCTGATATGAATACCGACATAACGAAGTACATTAACACCTGTTCAGTGTGCGCTACCACTAAAAGATCAAAACATAGGCCCTATGGGTTACTCATGCCTTTACCCACTCCAACACGACCTTGGGCAGACATAGCCTTGGATTATGTCGTTGATCTCCCCATATCCTCCAATAATACTACTATCCTTGTCGTGGTTGACTTGTTCAGTAAGATGATACATCTCATACCCTACCACAAGCTGCCTACTGCTGCCGAAACTATACATTTGCTCCTACTACACGTCTTCAGACTTCACGGTCTCCCTCGACGGATCTTAACAGACCGTGGCTCGCAGTTTACTAGTTCTCTCTGGACGGAATTTTGCAAGATTTTCAGTATTGACAAAAGACTTTCAACCTCTTATCACCCTCAGACTAATGGTCAGACTGAAAGGTCTAACCAAAGCATTGAACAATTCCTAAGGTCTTACTGTCATTCCGACCAACACTCTTGGTCTCAACACCTGCCCTATGCCGAATTTACCTTCAACAACACAGTACATTCCACAACCAACCAGACTCCATTCTTCATTAACTATGGATTCCATCCAACATTTCAACTACTACCCCAAATCAGTTCACTACCATATATCGGTGATCTAACAAGTTCCATCACTTCTAATTTTGCAAAAGTCAGCACCGCTATTGAACAAGCTAAAACCAAACAGAAACATTATTACGACTTAAGAAGGATGGCTCCACCACAGTACTCCCTTGGAGATCTAGTTTGGCTGTCAACCAAAAACTTGCATCTTAATACTCCTAGCAAGAAACTTTCACCATTATTCATTGGTCCTTTTCAGATAATCAAAATCATAAATGAGAATGCAGTTCGTTTACAGTTACCCAGCACTCTGAAAATACACCCTACCTTCCATGTTTCCCTACTGAAACCCTACCGATCTGTACGAGATGCCACTTCATGCCAATGTATACCTCCTGTTTCCATTGATCCCAACATTGAATATGAGGTTAAATCCATACTTGACTCTAGAATGTATCGGGGTAACTTACAGTATCTGATAAGTTGGAAAGGCTACACTTCAGAACATGACTCTTGGGAGCCAGCTGTTAATATTTCTGCCCCCAGACTCATCTCGCGCTTCCATCAGCGGAATCCGGATCGTCCTCATCCCTGATCCACGGAGTGGCTCATTTGGGGGAGCATCCTGTCACGATTACATATTGCCTAACAACAACCTGTTACTTTTACTGAGAATATGCCTTTAATTGTCTGATCAATTCACCTGCTATGCTATTTAAGCCTCCTCCCCCCTCTCCACTTTGCTTGTTATTGTTTTCCACTAACCATAGTGTGATTCAAACAGAGCTCTAGTATTTTGTTACCTCTTGGGATTTTATCCAAATATCTTCCATTCCGGATTCACCAACTCCTCCTGCTGAAACCAGCCTACCTCTCTTGATACCGGATTGACTCTTTGTCCAGCCGTTGCTGTCAGCTTGCTCCATTCAGCTGAATCTTCCGCCCTGCATCGTGGAGCTGTGACTTCACACGCCAACCTGTTCGGCACCAGCGCTGCAACCGCTTCTCCACTTCAAGCTGTGAGATTTCTCTTCAACTCTCTAAAACTTTGTTTTACCTTCCAGGTACATTCAGTAACCGCATGCCTTTTTACAAGCTGCTACCCTTGATACAATATCTCCTACCCAAATTTATTCATAATTTCTGATATATTGTGGGTGAGGTCTATTTTGACATAGTAGCTATTTTTTGTTGTGTTAACACTGTTTCATTTTTTCTCTGGTTATAGACACGGTTTTTCTGTTGTTCCTCCAGTATTCATTTACTCGAGACAGCTATAGAAATATCTAATGCTATTTATCCTTATAACAAATTGCTAAGTTTATACTCGGATTCTGACATTACTTCTTTTAGTAATTCATGTTATTATCCAGTTTAAACCTTGCTACAAATCCTATGATCTCAGCAGTTGCGATTCATTTAAATTATTGCATACTACAACATAATATCTTTGACATTACAATTCCTCACTCAGACCTCCCTGTTACACTATTAGAAGAAGCGCCGTCAGCTGTGCTCTCTTCCTCACTCAGACCTCCCTGTTACACTATTAGAAGAAGCGCCGTCAGCTGTGCTCTCTTCCTCACTCAGACCTCCTGTTACACTATTAGAGTAAGCGCCGTCAGTTGTGCTCTCTTCCTCACTCAGACCTCCCTGTTACACTATTAGAAGAAGCACCATCAGCTGTGCTCTCTTCCTCACTCAGACCTCCCTGTTACACTATTAGATTAAGCACCGTCAGTTGTGCTCTCTTCCTCACTCAGACCTCCCTATTACACTATTAGAAGAAGCACCGTCAGCTGTGCTCTCTTCCTTACTCAGACCTCCTGTTACACTATTAGAAGAAGCGCCGTCAGCTGTGCTCTCTTCCTCACTCAGACCTCCTGTTACACTATTAGAAGAAGCACCATCAGCTGTGCTCTCTTCCTCACTCAGACCTCCCTGTTACACTATTAGATTAAGCGCCGTCAGCTGTGCTCTCTTCCTCACTCAGACCTCCTGTTACACTATTAGAGTAAGCGCCGTCAGTTGTGCTCTCTTCCTCACTCAGAACTCCCTGTTACACTATTAGAAGAAGCGCCGTCAGCTGTGCTCTCTTCCTCACTCAGACCTCCCTGTTACACTATTAGATGAAGTGCCGTCAGCTGTGCTCTCTTCCTCACTCAGACCTCCCTGTTACACTATTAGATTAAGCACCGTCAGTTGTGCTCTCTTCCTCACTCAGACCTCCCTATTACACTATTAGAAGAAGCACCGTCAGCTGTGCTCTCTTCCTCACTCACACCTCCTTGTTACACTGTTAGAAGAAGCACTGTCAGCTGTGCTCTCTTCCTCACTCACACCTCCTTGTTACACTATTAGAAGAAGCACTGTCAGCTGTGCTCTCTTCCTCACTCAGACCTCCTGTTACACTATTAGAAGAAGCACCGTCAGCTGTGCTCTCTTCCTCACTCAGACCTCCCTGTTACACTATTAGATGAAGTGCCGTCAGCTGTGCTCTCTTCCTCACTCAGACCTCCCTGTTACACTATTAGAAGAAGCACCGTCAGCTGTGCTCTCTTCCTCACTCAGACCTCCTGTTACACTATTAGAAGAAGCGCTGTCAGCTGTGCTCTCTTCCTCACTCAGACCTCCCTGTTACACTATTAGAAGAAGCGCCATCAGCTGTGCTCTCTTCCTCACTCACACCTCCCTGTTACACTATTAGAAGAAGCGCCGTCAGCTGTGCTCTCTTCCTCACTCAGACCTCCTTGTTACACTATTAGAAGAAGTGCCGTCAGCTGTGCTCTCTTCCTCACTCAGACCTCCCTGTTACACTATTAGAAGAAGCACCGTCAGCTGTGCTCTCTTCCTCACTCAGACCTCCTGTTACACTATTAGAAGAAGCGCTGTCAGCTGTGCTCTCTTCCTCACTCAGACCTCCCTGTTACACTATTAGTAGAAGCGCCATCAGCTGTGCTCTCTTCCTCACTCACACCTCCCTGTTACACTATTAGAAGAAGCGCTGTCAGCTGTGCTCTCTTCCTCACTCAGACCTCCTGTTACACTATTAGAAGAAGCACTGTCAGCTGTGCTCTCTTCCTCACTCAGACCTCCCTGTTACACTATTAGAAGAAACGCTGTCAGCTGTGCTCTCTTCCTCACTCAGACCTCCCTGTTACACTATAAGAAGAAGCACCGTCAGCTGTGCTCTCTGCCTCACTCAGACCTCCCTGTTACACTATTAGAAGAAGCGCCGTCAGCTGTGCTCTCTTCCTCACTCAGACCTCCTGTTACACTATTAGAAGAAGTGCCGTCAGCTGTGCTCTCTTCCTCACTCAGACCTCCCTGTTACACTATTAGAAGAAGCGCCGTCATCTGTGCTCTCTTCCTCACTCAGACCTCCCTGTTACACTATTAGAAGAAGCATCGTCAGCTGTGCTCTCTTCCTCACTCAGACCTCCCTGTTACACTATTAGAAGAAGCACTGTCAGCTGTGCTCTCTTCCTCACTCAGACCTCCCTGTTACACTATTAGAAGAAGCGCCGTCAGCTGTGCTCTCTTCCTCACTCAGACCTCCTGTTACACTATTAGAAGAAGCGCCGTCAGCTGTGCTCTCTTCCTCACTCAGACCTCCCTGTTACACTATTAGAAGAAGCATCGTCAGCTGTGCTCTCTTCCTCACTCAGACCTCCCTGTTACACTATTAGAAGAAGCACTGTCAGCTGTGCTCTCTTCCTCACTCAGACCTCCCTGTTACACTATTAGAAGAAGCGCCGTCAGCTGTGCTCTCTTCCTCACTCAGACCTCCTTGTTACACTATTAGAAGAAGCACCGTCAGCTGTGCTCTCTTCCTCACTCAGACCTCCTGTTACACTATTAGAAGAAGCACAGTCAGCTGTGCTCTCTTCCTCACTCAGACCTCCCTGTTACACTATTAGAAGAAGCGCCGTCAGCTGTGCTCTCTTCCTCACTCAGACCTCCTGTTACACTATTAGAAGAAGCGCCGTCAGCTGTGCTCTCTTCCTCACTCAGACCTCCCTGTTACACTATTAGAAGAAGCGACGTCAGCTGTGCTCTCTTCCTCACTCAGACCTCCTGTTACACTATTAGAAGAAGCACCGTCAGCTGTGCTCTCTTCCTCACTCAGACCTCCTGTTACACTATTAGAAGAAGCGCCGTCAGCTGTGCTCTCTTCCTCACTCAGACCTCCTGTTACACTATTAGAAGAAGCACCGTCAGCTGTGCTCTCTTCCTCACTCAGACCTCCTGTTACACTATTAGAAGAAGCGCCGTCAGCTGTGCTCTCTTCCTCACTCAGACCTCCTGTTACACTATTAGAAGAAGCGCGGTCAGCTGTGCTCTCTTCCTCACTCAGACCTCCCTGTTACACTATTAGAAGAAGCGCCGTCAGCTGTGCTCTCTTCCTCACTCAGACCTCCTGTTACACTATTAGAAGAAGCACCGTCAGCTGTGCTCTCTTCCTTACTCAGACCTCCCTGTTACACTATTAGAAGAAGCGCTGTCAGCTGTGCTCTCTTCCTCACTCAGACCTCCTGTTACACTATTAGAAGAAGCGCCGTCAGCTGTGCTCTCTTCCTCACTCAGACCTCCCTGTTACACTATTAGAAGAAGCACCGTCAGCTGTGCTCTCTTCCTCACTCAGACCTCCCTGTTACACTATTAGAAGAAGCACTGTCAGCTGTGCTCTCTTCCTCACTCAGACCTCCCTGTTACACTATTAGATGAAGCACTGTCAGCTGTGCTCTCTTCCTCACTCACACCTCCCTGTTACACTATTAGAAGAAGCACCGTCAGCTGTGTGCTCTCTTCCTCACTCACACCTCCCTGTTACACTATTAGAAGAAGCACCGTCAGCTGTGTGCTCTCTTCCTCACTCAGACCTCCCTGTTACACTATTAGAAGAAGCTCCATCAGCTGTGTGCTCTCTTCCTCACTCAGACCTCCCTGTTACACTATTAGAAGAAGCACCGTCAGCTGTGTGCTCTCTTCCTCAGTCGCACCTCCCTGTTACACTATTAGAAGAAGCACCGTCAGCTGTGCTCTCTTCCTCACTCAGACCTCCCTGTTACACTATTAGAAGAAGCACCGTCAGCTGTGCTCTCTTCCTCACTCAGACCTCCCTGTTACACTATTAGAAGAAGCACCGTCAGCAGTGCTCTCTTCCTCACTCAGACCTCCCTGTTACACTATTAGAAGAAGAACTGTCAGCTGTGCTCTCTTCCTCACTCAGACCTCACTGTTACACTATTAGAAGAAGTGCCGTCAGCTGTGCTCTCTTCCTCACTCAGACCTCCCTGTTACACTATTAGATGAAGTGACGTCAGCTGTGCTCTCTTCCTCACTCAGACCTCCTGTTACACTATTAGAAGAAGCACAGTCAGCTGTGCTCTCTTCCTCACTCAGACCTCCCTGTTACACTATTAGAAGAAGCGCCGTCAGCTGTGCTCTCTTCCTCACTCAGACCTCCTGTTACACTATTAGAAGAAGCACTGTCAGCTGTGTGCTCTCTTCCTCACTCAGACCTCCTGTTACACTATTAGAATAGGCGCCGTCAGCTGTGCTCTCTTCCTCACTCAGACCTCCTGTTACACTATTAGAAGAAGCACAGTCAGCTGTGCTCTCTTCCTCACTCACACCTCCCTGTTACACTATTAGAAGAAGCGCCGTCAGCTGTGCTCTCTTCCTCACTCAGACCTCCCTGTTACACTATTAGAAGAAGCACTGTCAGCTGTGCTCTCTTCCTCACTCAGACCTCCTGTTACACTATTAGAAGAAGCGCCGTCAGCTGTGTGCTCTCTTCCTCACTCAGACCTCCTTGTTACACTATTAGAAGAAGCACCGTCAGCTGTGCTCTCTTCCTCACTCAGACCTCCTGTTACACTATTAGAAGAAGCGCCGTCAGCTGTGTGCTCTCTTCCTCACTCAGACCTCCTTGTTACACTATTAGAAGAAGCACCGTCAGCTGTGCTCTCTTCCTCACTCAGACCTCCTTGTTACACTATTAGAAGAAGCACCGTCAGCTGTGCTCTCTTCCTCACTCAGACCTCCTGTTACACTATTAGAAGAAGCACAGTCAGCTGTGCTCTCTTCCTCACTCAGACCTCCCTGTTACACTATTAGAAGAAGCACTGTCAGCTGTGCTCTCTTCCTCACTCAGACCTCCTTGTTACACTATTAGAAGAAGCACCGTCAGCTGTGCTCTCTTCCTCACTCAGACCTCCCTGTTACACTATTAGAAGAAGCACTGTCAGCTGTGCTCTCTTCCTCACTCAGACCTCCCTGTTACACTATTAGAAGAAGCGCCGTCAGCTGTGCTCTCTTCCTCACTCACACCTCCTTGTTACACTATTAGAAGAAGTGCCGTCAGCTGTGCTCTCTTCCTCACTCAGACCTCCCTGTTACACTACTAGAAGAAGCACTGTCAGCTGTGCTCTCTTCCTCACTCACACCTCCCTGTTACACTATTAGAAGAAGCACCGTCAGCTGTGCTCTCTTCCTCACTCAGACCTCCTGTTACACTATTAGAAGAAGCACCGTCAGCTGTGCTCTCTTCCTCACTCAGACCTCCTGTTACACTATTAGAAGAAGCACTGTCAGCTGTGTGCTCTCTTCCTCACTCAGACCTCCCTGTTACACTATTAGAAGAAGCACCGTCAGCTGTGCTCTCTTCCTCACTCAGACCTCTCTGTTACACTATTAGAAGAAGAGCCGTCAGCTGTGCTCTCTTCCTCACTCAGACCTCCCTGTTACACTATTAGAAGAAGCACTGTCAGCTGTGCTCTCTTCCTCACTCAGACCTCCCTGTTACACTATTAGAAGCACCGTCAGCTGTGCTCTCTTCCTCACTCAGACCTCCTTGTTACACTATTAGAAGAAGCACTGTCAGCTGTGCTCTCTTCCTCACTCAGACCTCCCTGTTACACTATTAGAAGAAGCACCGTCAGCTGTGCTCTCTTCCTCACTCACACCTCCCTGTTACACTATTAGAAGAAGCACAGTCAGCTGTGCTCTCTTCCTCACTCAGACCTCCCTGTTACACTATTAGAAGAAGCACCGTCAGCTGTGCTCTCTTCCTCACTCAGACCTCCTGTTACACTATTAGAAGAAGCACTGTCAGCTGTGCTCTCTTCCTCACTCACACCTCCCTGTTACACTATTAGATGAAGCACCGTCAGCTGTGCTCTCTTCCTCACTCAGACCTCCCTGTTACACTATTAGAAGAAGCGCCGTCAGCTGTGCTCTCTTCCTCACTCAGACCTCCCTGTTACACTATTAGAAGAAGCACCGTCAGCTGTGCTCTCTTCCTCACTCAGACCTCCCTGTTACACTATTAGAAGAAGCGCCGTCAGCTGTGCTCTCTTCCTCACTCAGACCTCCCTGTTACACTATTAGAAGAAGCGCCGTCAGCTGTGCTCTCTTCCTCACTCAGACCTCCTGTTACACTATTAGAAGAAGCACCGTCAGCTGTGCTCTCTTCCTCACTCAGACCTCCCTGTTACACTATTAGAAGAAGCACTGTCAGCTGTGCTCTCTTCCTCACTCAGACCTCCTGTTACACTATTAGAAGAAGCACCGTCAGCTGTGCTCTCTTCCTCACTCAGACCTCCCTGTTACACTATTAGAAGAAGCACCGTCAGCTGTGCTCTCTTCCTCACTCAGACCTCCCTGTTACACTATTAGAAGAAGCACCGTCAGCTGTGCTCTCTTCCTCACTCAGACCTCCCTGTTACACTATTAGAAGAAGCGCCGTCAGCTGTGCTCTCTTCCTCACTCAGACCTCCCTGTTACACTATTAGAAGAAGCACCGTCAGCTGTGCTCTCTTCCTCACTCAGACCTCCCTGTTACACTATTAGAAGAAGCACCGTCAGCTGTGCTCTCTTCCTCACTCAGACCTCCCTGTTACACTATTAGATGAAGTGCCGTCAGCTGTGCTCTCGTCCTCACTCAGACCTCCCTGTTACACTATTAGAAGAAGAGCCGTCAGCTGTGCACTCTTCCTCACTCAGACCTCCCTGTTACACTATTAGATGAAGTGCCGTCAGCTGTGCTCTCGTCCTCACTCAGACCTCCCTGTTACACTATTAGAAGAAGCGCCGTCAGCTGTGCTCTCTTCCTCACTCAGACCTCCCTGTTACACTATTAGAAGAAGCACCGTCAGCTGTGCTTTCTTCCTCACTCAGACCTCCCTGTTACACTATTAGAAGAAGCACTGTCAGCTGTGCTCTCTTCCTCACTCAGACCTCCCTGTTACACTATTAGATGAAGTGACGTCAGCTGTGCTCTCTTCCTCACTCAGACCTCCCTGTTACACTATTAGAAGAAGCACTGTCAGCTGTGCTCTCTTCCTCACTCAGACCTCCCTGTTACACTATTAGAAGAAGCGCCGTCAGTTGTGCTCTCTTCCTCACTCACACCTCCCTGTTACACTATTAGAAGAAGCACTGTCAGCTGTGCTCTCTTCCTCACTCAGACCTCCTTGTTACACTATTAGAAGAAGCACTGTCAGCTGTGCTCTCTTCCTCACTCAGACCTCCTGTTACACTATTAGAAGAAGCACTGTCAGCTGTGCTCTCTTCCTCACTCAGACCTCCCTGTTACACTATTAGAAGAAGCACAGTCAGCTGTGCTCTCTTCCTCACTCAGACCTCCCTGTTACACTATTAGAAGAAGCGCCGTCAGCTGTGCTCTCTTCCTCACTCAGACCTTACTGTTCAGCTGGCCGTAAGCCAGAATATTTTTTATTATTATTTGTCCCTTAAAGGGACAGTATACACCAATTGTCATATTACTGCATGTGATAGACACTACTATAAAGAATATTATGCAAAGATACTGATATAAAAATCCAGTATAAAACCATTTAAAACTTATTTAGAAGCTTCCAGTTTTGCTGTGTTTTAAAGGTTACTGGAACACCCACTGCAAGTGGGATATAGCAGACCCCCTCCCCCTTCTTTTGCATTTGAAAAGAGCCTTTACACAAACAGAAGCAAGCTGGAGTAGGTGTTAGTCAGTATTCTCATAAAACTTTGGGGCTTGGTTAGGAGTCTTAAAAGCAGAGCAAGGTTACTTAAAAATAAGCAAAACTATACTTTAAATAAAACAAAAAAACTTAATGGGCTATATAAATAGATCATCTACATCTAATGTCCCTTTAAATATATTAAGCTTCAGGATCATGCGACTGCTCCGCTCCAGGCTCGCTCTTCCCCTCCCCCACAAAATAACATTTTAATGCCAATTTACTTACAAACTTGTTGACATCTAGTAGAATTTAAACCTGTAAAAAACATTCAGACAGATTTAGAATTTTGCGTTTTGGCTGCTCGCTAATTACTTGTACCTTATTTTCACCGCTCACCTTTCATAGCGCTGCTATTACAGACAAAAGAAAAAAGGAATGTGCTGTAAGCGGAGTGAAAATCAACAAAGGGGATAACACAATCCAAATGTGCTTAATCAAATATACCACTAATATGAATATACTCAGTGTCAATACATATAACAAAATTCCCTAATTAGTGTATAAGTGGAAGCCTAAATAAACTACTGATAGTGGATAGTTAGTACATATGATGATAAATCAGGTTTGCAAAAAGCATGCTTGTGCGGGCGATATGGTTGCGTTGAGCTCTATACCTCTCCCAAATACAAGCGCTGCTTTGAAGTGCTCGTGCACGATTTAACATTATGTAGGTGGCGGCGATGTTGGGGGTGGCAAATTAGGGGTGTTTAGATGTGGGGTTTATGTTAGGGTGTTAGATTTTAACGTTACTTTTTCTTTCCCCATAGACATCAATGGGGCTGCGTTACAGAGCTTTTGTTTACGCAATCACAGGTGTTAAGCTTCTTTTTTGCCGGCTCTCCCCATTGATGTCTATGGGGAAAGAAAAAGTAACGTTAAAACCTAACACCATAACATAAACCCCACGTCTAAACACCCCTAATCTGACGCCCCCGACATCGCCGCCATCTACATAATGTTATTAACCTCTAATCTGCCTCCCCCACCTAAATAAAACTATTAACCCCTAATCTGCAATCCGCCCACACCGCCGCTACCCCTAAACCTAACCCTAGTCCTAAACCTAACACCCCCCTTAAATTAAAGTTACAATTATTAACTAAATAATACCTGTAAAATAAAACCTAAGCTAGCTACAATATAACTAATAGGTATAATGTAGCTATCTTAGGTTTTATTTTTATTTTAAGGTAAGTTTGTATTTATTTTAACTAGGTAGACTAGTTAGTAAATAGTTATTAACTATTTACTAGCTACCTAGTTAAAATAAATCAAATTTAACTGTGAAATAAAACCTAACCTGTCTTACACTAACACCTAACATTGCACTAAAATTAAATAAATGTATTTAGTTTTAAATAGGAATTATTTAGGTAATAATTGTAAGTTTTATTTAGATTTATTTTAATTATATTTAAGTTAGTGGGTGTTAGGGTTACATTAGGGTTAGTTTTAGGTTTAGGGGTTAATAGGATTATTATAGTGGCGAAGCGGTGGAATAGGGGTTAATACATTTTTTCAGTGGCAGCAATGTCCGGAGCGGCAGATTAGGGGTTAATTATGTTATTATAGTGTTTGCGATGCGGGAGAGCCTCGGTTTAGGGGTTAATGGGTAGTTTATGGGTGTTAGTGCACTTATTAACACTTTAGTTATGAGTTTTATGGTACAGCTTTGTAGCGTAAAACTCATAACTACTGACTTTAGAAGGCGGTACGGATCTTGTCATTTTAGGCTGTACTGCTCACTTTTTGACCTCACAGCAAAACTTGTAATACCGGCGCTTTGGAAGTCCCATTGAAAAAGGACTTTTCTTAAAGTGCGGTACTGATGTTGCGTGACGGCCAAATAAGTGTGCGGTACAGCTATTCTGACAAAACTTGAAATAGCGGCATTAGTGAAAAAGCATCGTTATGGGCCATAACGATGCTTTTTCACTCATAATGACAAACTCGTAATCTAGCTGATTGATAGGAACAAAACCCATTCCTTTAGAGAGAACTGACACTTGATCAAAGTTCAAAGAAACATTAGACAAGTTAATAACAGTCCTTTCTAATCCCTTTTGTGGACTGTCTTTTGTCTGGAGGTTTTTTTTTTTCTCCTTGATCTTCTGGTTTTACACCCTGATCTAAAGGGATAGCATCGGTCTTCTGGTTTTACACCCTGATCTAAAGGGATAGCATCGGTCTTCTGGTTTTACACCCTGATCTAAAGGGATAGCATCGGTCTTCTGGTTTTACACCCTGATCTAAAGGGATAGCATCGGTCTTCTGGTTTTACACCCTGATCTAAAGGGATAGCATCGGTCTTCTGGTTTTACACCTTGATCTAAAGGGATAACATCGGTCTTCTGGTTTTACACCCTGATCTAAAGGGATAACATCGGTCTTCTGGTTTTACACCCTGATCTAAAGGGATAGCATCGGTCTTCTGGTTTTACACCCTGATCTAAAGGGGTAGTATCGGTCTTCTGGTTTTACACCCTGATCTAAAGGGATAGCATCGGTCTTCTGGTTTTACACTCTGATCTAAAGGGATAGCATCGGTCTTCTGGTTTTACACCCTGATCTAAAGGGATAGCATCGGTCTTCTGGTTTTACACCCTGATCTAAAGGGATAGCATCGGTCTTCTGGTTTTACACCCTGATCTAAAGGGATAGCTTCGGTCTTCTGGTTTTACACCCTGATCTAAAGGGATAGCATCGGTCTTCTGGTTTTACACCCTGATCTAAAGGGATAGCATCGGTCTTCTGGTTTTACACCCTGATCTAAAGGGATAGCATTGGTCTTCTGGTTTTACACCCTGATCTAAAGGGATAGCATCAGTCTTATGGTTTTACACCCTGATCTAAAGGGATAGCATCGGTCTTCTGGTTTTACACCCTGATCTAAAGGGATAGCATCGGTCTTCTGGTTTTACACCCTGATCTAAAGGGATAGCATCGGTCTTCTGGTTTTACACCCTGATCTAAAGGGATAGCATCGGTCTTCTGGTTTTACACCCTGATCTAAAGGGATAGCATCAGTCTTATGGTTTTACACCCTGATCTAAAGGGATAGCATTGGTCTTCTGGTTTTACACCCTGATCTAAAGGGATAGCATCGGTCTTCTGGTTTTACACCCTGATCTAAAGGGATAGCATCGGTCTTCTGGTTTTACACCCTGATCTAAAGGGATAGCATCGGTCTTCTGGTTTTACACCCTGATTTAAAGGCATAGCATCGGTCTTCTGGTTTTACACCATGATCTAAAGGGATAGCATCGGTCTTCTGGTTTTACACCCTGATCTAAAGGGATAGCATCTGTCTTTCTGTTTTTTGGACAAATTTTCTCCACTCTCCAAATCATCACCAGACTTTGCCTGCAAAGAAACAGAAGGGTTGGGAGGAAGGAGTAGAAGAATAACAATGGCTTCAAACACAATTACAGTTTTACAGCAAAGGCGATGTTGCTTTTTAAATGTCCCTTTTAGTAAAAAATGTTTACATTTAAAATGAAAATAAAAGGAAGTATAACTAATACCTGTGTATAAAATACCTCTGTGTAACTAATACCTGTGTATAAAATACCTGTGTATAACTAATACCTGTGTATAAAATACCTGTATATAACTAATACCTGTGTATAAAATACCTGTGTATAAATACCTGTATATAACTAATACCTGTGTATAACTAATACCTGTGTATAACTAATACCTGTGTATAACTAATACCTGTGTATAAAATACCTGTGTATAACTAATCACTGTGTATAAAATACCTGTGTATAACTAATACCTGTGTATAACTAATACCTGTGTATAAAATACCTGTGTATAAATACCTGTGTATAACTAATACCTGTGTATAATTAATACCTGTGTATAAAATACATGTGTATAACTAATACCTGTGTATAAAATACCTGTGTATAACTAATACCTGTGTATAACTAATACCTGTGTATAAAATACCAGTGTATAAATACCTGTATATAACTAATACCTGTGTATAAAATACCTGTGTATAACTAATACCTGTGTATAACTAATACCTGTGTATAAAATACCTGTGTATAACTAATACCTGTGTATAAAATACCTGTGTATAACTAATACCTATGTATAACTATTACCTGTGTATAAAATAGCTGTGTATAACTAATACATGTATAACTAATACCTGTGTATAACTAATACCTGTGTATAAAATACCTGTGTATAACTAATACCTGTGTATAAAATACCTGTGTATAACTAATACCTGTGTATAAATAATACCTGTGTATAAAATACCTGTGTATAAAATACCTGTGTATAACTAATACCTGTGTATAACTAATACCTGTGTATAACTATTACCTGTGTATAAAATACCTGTGTATAACTAATACATGTATAACTAATACCTGTGTATAACTACTCCCTGTATTTCTTGTATTTAAACATACTCTATTTGAGAATCAGAACAGCACATGTGCCCTTGAACACAAAAGGACATTTTATTAATTAGAAGTTATACGATTCTCACATCTTCCTGCCAGACAAATGAGGAGCATTCTGGGTCAGTGACAGTTAGACTGGGTAGAACTGTACACAGCCCTTTCCTCAGTTATTCAGTTCCCCCAGGATTCATTATATCAGAACATTCATATATGTCTCAGGGGTACAGCAAGACGCAGCATTGTGTTTCTTTATTAGACCATGACTAGTAGAGTCTAATTGTTATTTTGTACCAATGTATTGTCAGTTGCTTTTATGAATGTTACAGCACTGTATTATTGCACAGTTGCCTGCATATAACTATGTTTTTAACTGCTGCAGCAATACACTAGTGGGAGCTAGCTGAACACAAAGGGTGAGCCAATAACAAGAGGCATATACTGTATGTGTAGCCACCAATCAAGAGCTAGCTCCCAGTAGTGCAAGGCTGCTCCTGAGCCTGTCTAAGTATGGTTTTCAACAAAAGACACCAAAAGTGAAGTTAATTTAAAAGTGTCTTAAAATGACATGCTATCTGACTTACTTACATGTCCCTTTAAAATGGCATTAAATGGACAAATGTTCTTTGATCCATGTGAAACAGAGTATTGTGTATAATGTTAACCTATTTTTTATATGGATGTTCCTGTGCTGAATAAACCAGCTTTTTTTGTTGGCGTTGTCAGTCGGTGATTTATAGATACCTGGGCATCCGGTGCACTTCATGTTACCTTTATTTTAAATATGAACAAAGTTTACTTAACTTATTTATGAACCAAAACTAAACATGTTTAACATAAAGCATAACAGTTTTATACAACATCCTTTTAAACATTATAGTAAAGCAACAGAAGCAACTAGTTTGATCCCAAGTAACTCAGCATGTATACAGCTGTTGTTCAATATTTGGGATAGTTTACTACGGCAATAGCCCAAAACCTCCAAGTTGAGGTCTCCTCTCTCGTCTATTTCACCTAATGTGGACCTACTGGGAGGACTAGGAGTATTGCCCCAGCCCTCAGAGGAGTGGGAGCTGGGATACACTAACCCAATAGTCACATTGTTTATCTATGGTAAGATAAAGGATAGGCAATAATTAAAAGTCAAACTAGGAGGCACCTTCTCTGATTTGATCATATATAAAGAACTGATAAACTTATTGGCCACTGCCCCATCCCGTGACTTGCGCACTAGACCAATCACTTCTTTCAACAGACTTGCGTAATGGAATCCGCTATACAAAACAGTTTATTGTGGGCTTGAAAAAATTATTTCAGATGCTACCAAACAGGTATTCCCTATTTATATAGACAAATGGCACAGATAACTAGGGAGAGACTTTAGTGATGTTGAATGGAAACAGACATTTGAGAGCTCTAGAAAATTTTCATCCTCTTCTAGTTTCTTACAAACTTAACCCAATGGTATCTCACCCCAATGTACATCACTTAAAACCCAATGGTATCTCACCCCAATGTGCATCACTTTAAACCCAATGGCATCTCACCCCAATGTGCATCACTTTAAACCCAATGGCATCTCACCGCAATGTACATCACTTTAAACCCAATGGTATCTCACACCAATGTACATCACTTTAAATCCAATGGTATTTCACCCCAATGTACATCACTTTAAACCCAATGGTATCTCACCCCAATGTGCATCACTTTAAACCCAATGGTATCTCACCCCAATGTGCATCACTTTAAACCCAATGGTATCTCACCCCAATGTGCATCACTTTAAACCCAATGGTATCTCACCCCAATGTGCATCACTTTAAACCCAATGGTATCTCACCCCAATGTACATCACTTTAAACCCAATGATATCTCACCCCAATGTGCATCACTTTAAACCCAATGGTATCTCACCTCAATGTGCATCACTTTAAACCCAATGGTATCTTACTCCAATGTGCATCAAAAGTATATTTCCAAATTCCTCAAATGCTTGTTGGAGTTGATGTGGTAAGAGGATCAATGATCCATATGTGGTGGAGCTGTCCTAAACTTAAATATTATTGTGCTTCCATAGAGAAATAGTGATGTTGCGAATAGTTCGCTGGCGAATAGTTCCCGGCGAACATAGCATGTTCGCGTTCACTGCGGCGGGCGAACATATGCAATGTTTTATCCGCCCCCTATTCATCATCATTGAGTAATACTTTGACCCTCTACCTCACAGTCAGAAGACACATTCCAGCCAATCAGCAGCAGACACTCCCTCCCAGACCCTCCTACCTCCTGGACAGCATCCATTTTAGATTCATTTGGAAGCTGCATTCTTAGTGAGAGGAGGGACAGTGTAGCTGCTGCTGATTTAATAGGGAAATTGATAGCTAGGCTAGTGTATTCAGTGTCCACTACAGTCCTGAAGGACTCATATGATCTCTGCTGTAAGGACAGCACCCCAAAAAGCCTTTTTTAGGGCTAGAACATCAGTCTGTGTTTTTTTTTTCCTGTGTAATCTAATTGCAGTTGCCTGCCTGCCAAGCCACTTGCCCAGTGCCACCACTCATATCTGGTGTAACAGTAGTGTAAATTAAAAAAAACAAAAGTTTTTTGACTGTGAAACATCAGTCTGCTAGTGTAATCTAATTGCAGTTGCCTGCCTGCCAGCGTGTGTGTCAGGCTCACAGCGTATACTGTGCCCACTTGCCCAGTGCCACCACTCATATCTGGTGTAACAGTAGTGTAAATTAAAAAAAAACAACTTTTTTGACTGTGAAACATCAGTCTGCTAGTGTAATCTAATTGCAGTTGCCCGCCTGCCAGCGTGTGTGCCAGGCTCACAGTGTATACTGTGCCCACTTGCCCAGTGCCACCACTCATATCTGGTGTAACAGTAGTGTAAATTTAAAAAAAAAAACTTTTTTGACTGTGAAACATCAGTCTGCTTGTGTAATCTAATTGCAGTTGCCTGCCTGTCAGCGTGTGTGCCAGGCTCACAGCGTATACTGTGCCCACTTGGCAAGTGCCACCACTCATATCTTGTTTAATAGTAGTGTAAGTGTACATTTAAAAAAATAAAAACTTTTTGGACTGTGAAACATCAGTCTGCTTTTTTGTGTCAGGCTCACAGCGTATGCTGTGCTTACTTGCCCAGTGCCACCACTCATATCTTGCTTAATAGTAGTGTAAGTGTACATTGAAAAAAATAAAAACTTTTTTGGACTGTGAAACATCAGTCTGTTTTTTTGTGTCAGGCACACAGCGTATACTGTGCCCACTTGCCCAGTGGCACCACTCATATCTTGTTTAATAGTAGTGTAAGTGTACATTTAAAAAAAAATGACAGGCAGAGGCAGGCCACCCCGCAGGTGCCGTCGTGGTGCTGTGATTCCCTTTGGCCCTAGAATAATGCCCAGTGTTCAGAGGCCACGTACCATGAACTCGAAAAGTTCTGAGGACATAGTTGACTTTTTAACACAGGACACCCAATCTTCTATAGCTTCCGCTCCGAACCTTGACGCACCATCCTCCTCCAGCTTATCTTCGGGCAGCACCTCTCAAGTTACCACTCGCCCGCCTGCCGCCACCACCAACACTAGCACCACAGCCGCTTCACTTGATCTGTCAGAGGAGTTATTTACACATCAGTTGGAAGAAATGAGTGATGCGCAACCATTATTGCCAGAGGATGTAGATGACAGGGATATGTCTCAGTCAGGCAGCATTACACACATGGACGTACGGTGTGATGATGATGATGTTGTACCCGCTGCGGGAGTTTGGTCTGTCACTGTGAAGCGGGCATAACCCTTACACTACCTGATCGATACAACATCATACCTGATGTTTTAAAGCACGTTATTCCAAACAATTTAGGAATGTTAGGTGATTTATGCCCTTTATGGATTAAAACCAGACTCTGCATCAACTATATAATTTTCCGTGGGAGTTTTGCCATGGATCCCCCTCCGGCATGCCACAGTCCAGGTGTTAGTACCCTTGAAACAACTTTCCCATCACTATTGTGGCCAGAAAGAGTCCCTGTGGGTTTTAAAATTTGCCTGCCCATTGAAGTCAATGGGGGTTCGCCCGGTTCGCAAACTTTTGCGGGAGTTTGCATTCGCAGTTCGCGAACCCAAATTTTTAGGTTCGCGACATCACTATAGAGAAATACATCAATATGTAGATAGGCTCTTGAGAAGATGTACACCTTGACCTCACTGTAGTTCTATTTAATTTACTACCAAAATGTCCTTGCCTCATGGAAGCTTCAACAAAGGAGACCAAACTATATATCTATAGTATATACTATATATATATATATATATATATATATAGTAACTATATATCTGTTTTTTTTTAATACAATTTATCACCTAGATTACAAGTTTTGCGCTATAGATGGTGCGAAACAAACACAAAAAAAGTTGCGTTATTTCATTCTCCATAGCGCTGCCATTCCGAGTTTTGAAAAAGCTGCCTTGTGCATGCGATATGGTGGCGATGAGCTCCATACCGCACAAAATACAAGCGCTGCTTTGACGTGCTTGTGCACGCTTTCTCCATAGACATCAACGGGGAGAAAGTGTTAGAAAAAAAACTAACACCTGCGATCGTGGAATGAAAAGCTCCGTAACGCAACTCCATTGATGTCTATGGGGAAAAACATCCTGACATAAACCCCATGTCTAAACACCACTAATCTGCTGCCCCCGACATTGCTGACACCTACATAATGTTATTAACCCCTAATCTGCCGCTCCCGAAATAAATTTATTAACCCCTAATCTGCCGCTCCCGATATCGCTGCCACTATAATAAAGTTATTAACCCATATTCCCCGCACCCCAACATCGCCCACACTATAATAAAGATATTAACCCCTATTCCACCACTCCCCGACATCGCTGCCACTAAAAAAAAAAAGTTATTAACCCCTAAACCTCTGACCTCCCATATCACTACCACTAAATAAACCTATTAACCCCTAAACCGACATCCCCCACATCGCAAAAAACTTAATTAAACTAATAAGCCCTAAACCTAACAACCACCTTCCTTTAAATTAAAATTACAAGATCCCTATCTTAAAAAAAATAAAAACTTACCTTGGGAATCATAAAAAATAAGTTTAAACTATAAACTAAACTAACATTACTATTATACTAGAATTAAAATAACTATCAATTAAATAAATTAAATTACAAATAAAAAATAAATAAATCTACAATTACAAAAAATAAAAAAATACTAAAGTAAAGTATTATAAAGCATTTCCAAATTAAATCAGCCAATAGGAATGCAAGAGACACCATTTTGAAAATGCTCCCTTGCATTGAAGATTCAGTATACGGCGGCGACCATATGAAGAGGATGCTCCACACCGGATGTCTTTAGGATGAAGCCGCTCCGCGCTGCCGGGATGAAAATAGAAGATGCCGCCTGGATGAAGATTGATGTTGGGACTTCAAAAACTGTAAGTGGATGGTGGTTAGTTTTAGGGGTTTTTTTTACTTCTTTGGGGTGTTTTTTTTTTAGATTAGGGTTTGGGCTTTCTTAAAAGAGCTAAATGCCCTTTTAAGGGCAATGCCCATACAAATGCCCTTTTCAGGGCAATGGGTAGCTTTGTTTTTTTTTAGAGTTAGGTTTTTTATTTTGGGGGGTTGGTTGGGTGGTGGGTTTTACTGTTGGGGGGTCTTTGTATTTTTTTTACAGGAAAAAGAGCTGATTTATTTAGGGCAATGCCCTACAAAAGGCCATTTTAAGGGCTATTGGTAGTTTATTGTAGGCTAGGGTTTTTTTTTTATAGGGCTATTAGATTAGGTGTAATTGTTTTTTTGATAATTTCGTTTGTTATTTTTCGTAATTTAGTGTTTGTTATTTTTTGTACTTTAGTATTCTTTTATTTTTGTAATTTAGTATTTTTTTTTTTGTAACTGTAGATTTAATTTTTTTAGTAGTTTTAAGTTTTTTTAATGAGTAATTTAATTTATTTAATTGATAGTTATTTTAAAGGGACACTGAACCCACATTTTTTCTTTTGTGATTCAGATAGAGAGGCCTATTTATCAAGCCGTCATCTATGCTGCATGTGCCGGCACCAATATGCTCGTCTAACATTGCGGCCGCGGACCTGAATATGCTCTCCTTATTTATAAAAAAAGCTGTCAAAAAGCCCCGCACCAAGTACTGGGCGATCAGCAGCGGACTGTTGTTAACTAACAGTCATCGATCTGGCTGCTATTCGACTTTTTTCCAACTTTATTTATACCCTGTCAATAAACACCGCCACCATACTAAAATGTTTAACCCCTATCCCGCTGCTCCCGGACCCCGCCGCAACTAAATAAAGTTATTAACCCCTATCCCGCCGCTCTCGGAGCCCACCGCAACTCTAATAAAGTTATTAACCCCTATCCCGCCGCTCCTGGAGCCCAAGTCAACTCTAATAAAGTTATTAACCCCTATCCTTCTGCTCCTGGAGCCTACTGCAACTCTAATAAAGTTATTAACCCCTATCCCTCTGCTCCTGGAGCCTACTGCAACTCTAATAAAGTTATTAACCCCTACCCCTCTGCTCCTGGAGCCTACTGCAACTCTAATAAAGTTATTAACCCCTATCCTGCTGCTCCCGGAGCCCACCGCAACTCTAATAAAGTTATTAACCCCTATTCCGCTGCTCCCGGAGCCCACTGCAACTCTAATAGAGTTATTAACCCCTATCCCTCCGCTCCTGGAGCCTATTGCAACTCTAATAAAGTTATTAACCCCTATCCTGCTGCTCCCGGAGCCCACCACAACTCTAATAAAGTTATTAACCCCTATCCCGCTGCTCCCGGAGCCCACTGCAACTCTAATAAAGTTATTAACCCCTATCCCTGCACTCCCGGTGCCCACTGCAACTAACTAAATGTATTAACCCCTATCCGTCCGCTCGAGGAGCCCACCGTAACTAACTAAATGTATTAACCCCTATCCCTCTGCTCCCAGAGCCCACCGCAACTAACTAAATGTATTAACCCTTATCCCTCTGCTCCCGGAGCCCACCGCAACTAAATAATTGTATTAACCCCTTAACCCCTGGCCTCCCACTACCACTTACTAAACCTATTAACCACTAAACTGCCAGCCCCCCACATCGCCATAAACTAAATTAAGCTATTAACCCCTAAACCTAACAACCCACTAACTTTACATTAAATATTAACTCATCCCTATCTTATAATAAATTTAAACTTACCTGTAGAATTAAAATAAACTATATTAAACTTCTAATTAACCTACCCTAACTATTATACTATAATTATATTAAACTATATTAAACTATTAATTAACCTACCCTAACTATTATACTAAAATTACATTAAACTATATTAAACTATTAATTAACCTACCCTAACTATTACACTACAATTATATTAAACTACAAATTAAATTAACTATATTACATATTTAAAAACCTAGCCCTAATCTAAATCTACTATAAAGAATGACTAAGTTACAAAAAAATAACAACTAGGTTACACAAAATAAAAAACACTGTTAAACAAAATAAAAAACACTAAGTTACACAAAATAAAAAATAAATTATCAAATATTTAAACTAATTACACCTAATCTAATAGCCCTATCAAAATAAAAAGCCCCCCAAAATAAAAAAAACCCTAGCCTACAATAAAATGCATAGAACAAATGTCCACAGCACTGTAATTTCCTGTATTTCTTTATTATACAAACATAGAAAAAAGCTTAGTGAGCTATAGTGAGCCTACAATGAACTACCAATGGCCCTTAAAAGGGCCTTTTGCGGGGCATTGCCCCAAAGAAATCAGCTCTTTTACCTGTAAAATAAAATACAAACACCCCCCCCCAACAGTAAACCCCACCACCCACACCCCCCAAATAAAAACCTATCTAAAAAAACCTGAGCTCCCCATTGCCCTGAAAAGGGCATTTATATGGGCATTGCCCTTAAAAGGGCATTTAGCTATTTTTCCGCCCAAAGTCCCTAACCTAAAATTAAAACCCACCCAATAAACCCTTAAAAAAAACTTAACATTAACCCCCGAAGATCCACTTACAGTTTTCGAAGACACGACATCCATCCTCATCCAAGCAGCAGAAGTCCTCAGCGAAGCCTGCAGAAGTCTTCATAAAAGCGGGCCGAAGTCTTCATCCAACCGGGCAGAAGTCTTCATCCAGACGGCATCTTCTATCTTCATCCATCCGGCGCGGAGCGGCTCCATCTTCAAGACATCCGGAACAGAGCATCGTCTTCTTACGATCGCCGCTGAAGAATGAAGTTTCCTTTAAATGACGTCATCCAAGATGGTGTCTCTTACATTCCGATTGACTGATAGAATTCTATCAGCCAATAGGAATTAAGGTGGAAAAAATCCTATTGGCTGTTGCAATCAGCCAATAGGATTAAGCTTTCATCCTATTGGCTAATCCAATCAGCCAATAGGATTGAGCTTGCATTCTATAGGCTGACTGGAATAGCCAATAGAATGCAAGCTCAATCCTATTGGACTCAGGGAATTATGTAAGGGTGTTAGGTGTAAATCAGTGGGAAATCGGGCAGCATCGAACATAAGCTTTCGCTGCTTTCAGACTCCCATTGATTCCTATGGCATCCGCGGCCTCCAGGGTGGCGGATTGAAAACTAGGTACGCTGGGCCAGAATAGCCGCGAGCGTACCTGTTAGAAGTTTGATAACTTTTAATAGGAGAGGAAACAATGGCACTACTCATAACTGAAAAAATGTACTGAACGTTCCCCTATAAGCCACAAAATGGTGAGTTCGATAAGTCTCAATGAATTTAAATATAAATAATCACAATCTGGTTAGGGGTAGGTGCTTGTACCAACTTATAAACTATGCAAGGAATCAGTGAAGAACTGATTAAGGGGTACAAATATAGCACTCTGGAACGTGTGAAGAGGTATAAAGAAATTATATGTTAAAAAATAACTTTTATTAGATCATGTTAAAACCGGGGTTAACATACATATTAAAATACACATTGGTCTACTACCATATAGCCATGAAATTAATGGCTAGAAAACAATATGACCAAGTAAGGATTCGTATTGAATTTAATGTGGGAATGACTAGTTACGATTCCCTCAGTGGGTGATACTATTGGTCTGCCGTGGTATTAGGTCCTCTCAACATGGATGTTAGGACAATAGAATAGATATGGTTGAAGGTATACAATAGATGGAAGGGGAAAAATACTATTACTCCAAGTGGGTATAAGAGGATAAGTGAATGGAGTAATCAGTATATGACCCCTAAGGATAGAGAGTATATTATTACTGCTAGGAAAACCTAGTAGTCAAAAACCTGTATTGTAAAAGGTATCCGCTCAGTAGACAGGAAAAGCCTGACTAGTTACCTTATTAGTACAGAGTATTGTGAAGGATATCAGCTCTGTAGACAGGAAAAGCCTGACTAATTACCTTATTAGTACCAAGTATTGTGGTCTTAAAATAATTAGGGAAAAGCCCAAATCAAATACCTTATGGTAATTGTATTTATAGTAGTTATTAGGATTTGATAATATAGTATTACCACTTGAATAGCTAGATAATAAATAGTTGAATAATTCTGTAACCGTCCAATAGTCAGGAAAAGCCTGACTAGTTACCTTATTAGCACCTTGAGTAAATAGTTGAATAATTCTATAATCATCCAATAGTCTGGAAAAGCCTGACTAGTTACCTTATTAATACCTTGAATGGCTAGGTAATAAATAGTTGAATAATTCTGTAACCATCCAATAGTCAGGAAAAGCCTGACTAGTTACCTTATTAGTACCTGTTATTATAGATAAATAGTCTAGGTAATAAATGATTAGGATAGTGATGTACCGTCCGGTGGTCAGGAAAAGCCTGACTAGTTACCTTATTAGTACCTGTTGTTAAAGATAGATAGTCAGGAAAGCCTGACTGAGTGTTTGTACTTTATATAATGGTCTTATGAATAATTTGGGAAAAAGCCCACACTGGATACCTTATTATTACAGTGAATTATTTAGAATAAATACTCAGCCATGATTGTATCCATCAAAAGTAGCTTATCAACAATAAAGGAGCTTGTGCTCAATCAAAAAATTCCTAGTTGAGAGGCTTCCAATTTGTTTTTAGGGTGGTGGGAGAAGGAGATTGTTTTCTCAGATAACAATGCTACTTACATGGAACAAATACCTTTATGGATACGCTACATCGATGACATCCTCTTTATCTGGGAAGGATCTAAAGCAGACCTGGATAAATTCCTGGATATACTTAACAATAATAACATCAATGTCAAGTTAACATATGAATGTAGCCAATCCAAGGTGAATTTTCTTGATTTAAAAATAATAAAAGAGGAAAATGGTAACTTAACAACTGATCTCTTCCGTAAACAAACCGCCACCAATTCAATCCTACATCACAGCAGTGCCCATACAAGAAGTACCTTAAGATCTTTACCAACAGGAGAGTTTCTTAGAATACGTAGAAATTGCTCATCTGAATCAATCTTTAAAATAAGAGCAAAAGAGTTGGAAAAGAGACTGAAGGCAAGAGGGTATAGCAATAGGAGCCTGAAAAAAGCCAAATACAGAGCCCTACATACTCCTAGACAAGATCTTTTATTCCCTAAACCAAAAAGAATGGATAATCAAACACGATTAATAACAACATTCAATTCACAAATTAAGGATGTAACACATATCATTCAGAAATCATAGCACATCCTTAAAGTGAAGGTCAAGTCCGGAGTTGTGCTTATCATTTTTCAATAAGTTAGATATAATTAGTATGAGGTTCATTCATGAAATCATAGGAAAATGCAATAAAAAGTTTTATTTTTTACGACCTGAATGCACTCCGTTTCAGCATTACAATCCGCCCGTCACAGTGCCTTTATTGATTGACAGTTTTTCTCTTCAATCTTCGGTTTACCCCCGTGGCGTCCAGCCCCTTTTCTGTTTCATCATTGAAACAATATGCGCATGCGTGTAATTGAATAGCGCGTCATCATCGACATGCTCGTTCATGTTACGCGCATGCATTCTCCGCTGTCATATTTTTTTGATACATTGCATCGGCACCATCGGTCTCCCGCATCCTAGAAAAATAGCAGCGATATCTAAGAACCGGTACAAATGAATACGCTGCTCATCTAACCCACAGATTGTGATACTTTTGGATTAATTACGGCCGTAAATGAAAACGCATGCGCTGTTTAGATGTGGCTACGCTTGCGCATTTAGGGACAACACACGGGTGCACGAGCGTAGTCCGTTTGAAAGACAGAATGCGACGTCATAACAGCTGAATAAGGAAATGCTGTATGGGCGGAGATTAGAGCGATAACGGAGGTACATTATAATAACTCTTTATTTGCAAACGATCTGTTATTTAGAGAGATAAAGTGAGCGACTACAGTGTTTATACTATAAGCTTCAAAATGATGTATTATGAAACCCAAAAATTGACCTTCACTTTAAAAATGATCCTGACCTGAATGAAAGTTTTGGGGATAGAATTTCGATTTGCTATCGAAGATCTAAGAATTTAAAAGATAGACTGGTACAAAGTCACTTTGTAAAAAAGAAAACAAAAATTACCCTGGTAATTATCCATGCCGAAATTGCACGTATTGTCCCAATACTTTTCAGATCAATAAAATTCAAGACAGATTCGGAAAGACACATTTAATTAAAGATCATATCACATGTAACACAACAAGTGTAATATATGTATTACAATGCAGCTGTAAGCTGAATTATGTTGGAATGACCTCACGCCCGCTAAAGAAAAGAGTGGGGGAACATATGTGCAATATAAGAAATGCAGAATCTGATCTGAGAAAAGGTAAAAAGATTAAACAAATTGCTAAACATTTTCTTATAAAACACAGTTCAAATACTGAAGTTTTGTCTTTCTTTGGCCTAGAAAAAGTGTCATTAGGCATCAGAGGTGGAGATTTGGAGGATGCATTACTACAGACAGAATGCAAATGGATTTATTTGCTAAACTCTGTCAATCCACACGGACTAAATGAGAATAACAACTGCTATGTCTTTTTACCTAAATAAGTGATAAACTAACATATTGAAATATATATGATAATATCCTTTTTTGATTGTTTAAATATATGACTACAAGCATGTTGATGTGACCACAAGCATATCAATATGATACTGGAGTCATATGATACTTTTCACATAAACATTGTGTTAATCTAGATATATATGAATAATAAATGATATTATAGGTATATCAATATGACATTGTAATCATATGATATCTCTCACACAAATATTGTGTCAATCAAGATACATATGAATAACATATGATATTAAAATCATGTGAAAATATCTTACACAAATATGTCAACCATAATGAGACACATTATAATCTCTCCAAATATATTGTGTAACCATCAAAACCATTAATCCCAGTTTGGGTTACAATTACTATTCACGGAATATCACTTTGTAACTCTTTCTCTGTCAAGATTTCTAGACATATCCAACTCTAAAACTATCATTAATACACCCCCCCTATACACACATTTTCACCAATCCTCATTCTTATTTTTTTTATCAATTATCACATAATTCTTAAGACTTCACATGTTTAGATATTAATCCTTTTTTCATATTTGATACTCACATTCTTACAACATCCACACTCCTCAAATTGTTCACTGACTCTAATAAAAATAGTATCACATTGTTATCTTTATTCATATGTCAATAGTTGCACTCACAGGATTCGATATATTAACAAATATCGAACCCATCTGTATTTCATATCGGAAAGTTTTATTTGTCAACTTTCATGTTAAATTACGCCCGGAATTCCAGGTCAGTGCTTACTAAAAAAGAACAAAAAAGGCATATAATATCTGGTTTTAATAGATAGATTAATGTCTTACTTATAGATTCGCTGTCACTATAAATAATCGAGCATACAAAAACATTATAACTTACACTAGAAAGATTCACGCTATAATTTGATTCTTTCCTCACCGCAATAAAGCGAGAACAATATGAGGAACCAATCAGAAAACAATCCTCAATGATTGACAGCTTCAAGAATCATTAGTGAACAAGCGTACATGGTGAGCATAGCAACCAGAAACGCGGATGACGCACTCGCAAGTAAATTAACAGGCATATGATTGACAGCATCTATAACCTATAGAAACCGATTCACAAAAGCCAATAGCGTACATTGAGAACTGAGCATGACGTACTTGCGTGAAAAAACCACCAGCTCAAGATTGACAGTATCTGTAACCTATAGAAACCTCCCAACAGAAACATGAATGATTGACAAATCTTAAAACCAATGAGAACTGAATAATGAGACATTACTGACAGGGATTACAACCAATTAAAATGATGGGTTTTCGAAGAGAGTTACAACAATAAATTTCAATTACTAAATAAGTATATCTGGATGACAATTTTTCTGTGGACATAAAATATAAGCATTTCACTGAATACATATATAACATGAATTATATTCAACATATGAATATCGCCAAATCAACACGGCTAAAAGACCAATCAGAGCTCATTATAAGTATACACCCACTCTCTCCACCAATAAACGATGCCTAAAAAAACAAGCCCTTTACCGACAGCCAATCCATTCACAGATAAGGGTATTTAAACCTCACGAAGACAGAGTGAGACTGCCCTTTGATACAGCCACCACGGCGAAACGCGTCAGTGACATCACCCCTTTCCCTTCTTGTTGTTTTTAAAAAATAATTGGTGTACTACTACATAGTATAGAATGCCTATTTAAACTTTAGAATTTAAACCGCTTCGGCGGTTAGATTTTGACTCAGTTACGCTACGTTATTGAATAAGTCTAACTAACAGGGACTTTCTGTAATACATATTTAACTACGATATTAATACAGTGGTCAGGCTTATCCTAACCTTGTCAGTGGGCAATTACAATAGCCACTACGTAGAGTTATTCATTAGCTCTTAGTTGGAAGCCTCTCAACTAGGAATTTTTTGATTGAGCACAAGCTCTTTTATTGTTTATAAGCTACTTTTGATGGTTACAATCATGGCTGAGTATTTATTCTAAATAATTCAAGGTAATAATAAAGTATCCAATATGGGCTTTTCCCAAATTATTCATAAGACCATTATATAAAGTACAAACACTCAGTCAGGCTTTCCTGACTATCTATCTTTAACAACAGGTACTAATAAGGTAACTAGTCAGGCTTTTCCTGACCACCGGACGGTACATCACTATCCTAATCATTTATTACCTAGACTATTTATCTATAATAACAGGTACTAATAAGGTAACTAGTCAGGCTTGTCCTGACTATTGGATGGTTACAGAATTATTCAACTATTTATTACCTAGCCATTCAAGGTATTAATAAGGTAACTAGTCAGGCTTTTCCTGACTATTGGACGGTTACAGAATTATTCAACTATTTATTACCTAGCTATTAAAGTGGTAATACTATATTATCAAATCCTAATAACTACTATAAATACGATTACCATAAGGTATTTGATTTGGGCTTTTCCCTAATTATTGGTATTAATAAGGTAATTTTTAGTAACAGAGAACTTCCCAAGCTGTCAAATGTGGTCACACACGATATCTTAACTTGGTTAACACTTTGCAAATGTAGCTCTTGCATGCACATGAACAGTCTATATGTAGCGGAGTAAATCTCTCAATGTGACGTGGAGCACTACACACCCCCGCAGTAAACCAGACCAAAGGCATCCACTAAAGCGGAATAGGGTGTACCATATCACTCACCCTTCTGCCGGGGTCTGACGCTGGAGAACAGCCACTCATCCGGTGTGTAGTTGTGGGAATCAGAAAAAGCGCAGCTCCTATCTTCAGCGTGTGTCCGCCATCGCTGCTGCCACTCCAAACATTTCTCCCAAACACGCCGGGGTCTGACGTCAGCGTAGAGTAGAGGGGGTGTGTGTGAATCCTCCAACCGCTATTCGTGATAACGGAACTTCCAGACTTCAGCTGTGTCAATGCAGGCCAATAGAAAACCAAGTTCGGGTACTGTCTCTAATAGAGATTGCAGGAGGGATTCCTTGTAATCCCAAGTGAGGCAATAGACAAAGAGAAGCGCAACCTCTAGTAGATAAAAGTAAACTTCTTTATTCGTAACAGGTAAAATTCCAGCAGCTGGAAAACATGAGACAAGGTGCAGGGTCTGACTAGTTTCGGCTTGTTGCCATAATCGTAAACCTAACACACCATAAAACAAACTTGGTTTAAAAAGGACTCACTACTCTCTAATTGGTTAATTGACATAAGGGGTTGGAATTCGAGTTTACAACATTTAACACTTGGAGTACTATGAGTAATCACTTTAAACAAAACAGCACATGCTTTTCTACTCAAACAAGACATCAAACTTGGATGTGAATAGTCATTGGGAAAAGCATTGTTGTACATATAATTTCAAAGGTTTCAGCAAAATACAAAACATAAGTAAACAACCTCCCCACTCAACAGAAACTGTCCTTAAAAATATTACAATAAGTTGCTTACCAAGAAAAGGAAGGGATGTAATAGTACTATTCCCCTTCTATAACTCCTAATAGTATATGGTAGCAAAAAAAGATTATATAATTAATTAGAACAGTGCATTCTGTATACAAAGGGGTGATAACAGAAAAGTTCCTCTCTTATATATACATACATATAGAACTTTCCCTAACTCATGGATATTTAAATATCTTATATTGCTGTAAGACTATATGATGTGATTATGCATGTAGATGGCTATATAACCTGCTGCCAGGTTGATAGTGTGTCTAATACAACTGATTCAGTAAACAGAAGACTTATGAATTTATACAGTTGATTAACAATAACCAATATCAGTATTAAGAGGTATCGGCCGCAGGTGGACAATGAAACATGTAAAGGGCATCAAGTAGACCAAGGGTGGCAGAGGGTCCCAGACACAGAAACACCAAAGCCAAGGAGTATAAAAATATATATTTTTTTAGAAACACAATGTTTCTAATCAACAGATATTTATGATAAGCATGCTACCAGTGATTAATTAGGTCAAATTCAGAGTTATACCCTTCTGGTATTTGTGTCCTCAACTTAAATATCCAAAAGGTCTCTTGTTTGGCTAAAAGCTTATCCTTGTCACCACCCCTAGGGGGTCTTTTAACAGCTTCAATAGCTCTCCATTTGAAAGTGGTGACATTACAATGATGTGTTTCTATAAAGTGTTTGGAAAGTGCTGAACATGTCACTTTGTTTTTGATGTAGCCTAGGTGTTCCCTTATTCTGGTGCGTACATCCCTACTCGTTCTACCAATATATTGGTGATGATGTTGTGTACACTCTATTAGGTATACTACATAAGATGTTGAACATGGGTGCAGGTGTGTTGGGGGAAAGGATGGTAGCACGTTTAGAGAACCTTTTAAACTAGGCAAAGGGGGGGAGGGTCAATTAGAACAAAATAGAACAGAGAGATCAGTGTCTGAATATGTCACTCCCTTAATATCTCAAGGAAGGGATGACTTAAGAAATGTCACATTAGAAAGTATAGAGGAAAGTACACCAAGTAGCAGCAGAAAGCACATGAAAATTAAATGTATGACAACAAATGCAAGAAGCATGACAGGTAAAATGGGGGAGCTGACGCTCTTAGTTGCAGAAGAGGACTATGATGTTATCAGTATAACTGAAACTTGGTGGGATGATTCACATGACTGGGCAGTTAACTTAGAGGGGTATACATTATTTAGGAGGGACAGGAATAATAAAAGGGGTGGAGGAATCTGCATGTATATTAAACCTGACCTTAAACCTACAATAAGGGAAGATATTTATGATACAAGTGACAATGTAGAGACCCTGTGGGTTGAAATAAAGAGTGGGGGGAAAAATCCTAAAAAAATATTACTAGGAACATGCTACAAGCCTCCCAACATTAGTGACCCGGAGGAAACTCAACTACTTATCCAAATAGGTAAGGCTGCTAATAACAGTGCTGTAATTATGGGAGATTTTAACTACCCTGATATAAACTGGGCCAATGAAACTAGTAATTCAGCTAAGGGGGATAGATTTTTAAATGTTCTCAGGGATAACTTCTTGTCACAATTAATAGAGGAGCCAACTAGGAGTAAAGCTATATTGGATTTAGTGCTATCAAACAATACAGATATAATATCAAACATAGAAGTTAAAGAACATTTGGGTAACAGTGATCATAACATGGTCACATTTGAAATCTCTTTTCATATGCAGTGTTTTAAAGGCTTAACTAAGACTTTTAATTTCAAGAAAGCAAAATTCAACGATTTAAGGAAATCATTAAATAATATAAATTGGGACAATGTATTTTCTAATAAAAATACAGAGGATAAATGGATAATATTTAAAAATTTGTTAAATAAATATACATATCAATACATACCATATGGTTATAAAAATAAAAATAAAAAAACTAAGCCGTTATGGCTAAATAAAAATGTGTTAAAAGAAATTAGGAAAAAACATAGGGCATTTAAATTATTAAAAGAAAATAGTACAGACTCAGCATACAATATTTATAAGGAATGTAACAAAGCATGCAAAAAAACAATCAAATTAGCCAAAATTGAAAATGAAAAATTAATTGCCAAGGATTCTAAGTCTAACCCTAAAAGGTTCTTTAAGTACATAAATAGCAAAAAGTCTAAGAAGGATAATATAGGTACATTAAAATGTGTGGAGGGTAGCATGATAAATAATGACAGGGAGAAGGCTGAGGTACTAAACCAGTTTTTTTCTTCAGTATACACAAGAGAGGAACCATTGAATGATACTTTGGAACAGAATAGAACATGCCAGTCCATACCACTAACTGGGTTTTGTTTAGAGGATATCAGGAAAAAACTAAAAAATATTAAGGTAAATAAAACTCCAGGCCCAGATGGAATACACCCAAGGGTGTTAAGTGAACTTAGCACTGTTATAGACAAACCTTTACTCTTAATTTTTCAAGACTCATTATCCTCAGGCATGGTACCCCAGGATTGGCGTAAAGCTGATGTGGTGCCACTCTTCAAAAAGGGAAGCAGGGATGATCCAGGAAGCTATAGACCAGTTAGTCTGACATCAATAGTGGGGAAGATATTTGAAGGGATTATAAGGGATTATATTGATGAGCATATTCGTGTAAACAAGATTATGAGTTCTAATCAGCATGGCTTTAGGAGAAATAGATCATGTCAAACTAATCTAATTAGATTCTACGAGGAAGTAAGTAAAAATATAGATAAAGGGGAATCAGTTGATGTGATATACTTAGATTTTGCAAAGGCATTTGATACAGTGCCACATGAGAGATTAATGCACAAAATTAAGGGACTGGGAATAGCTGAAAATGTTAGCTCATGGATAAATAACTGGATAAAAGATAGGGAGCAACGAGTAGCAGTAAATGGATCATACTCAGATTGGACAAAGGTAATCAGTGGCGTCCCCCAGGGATCAGTACTGGGCCCTGTTCTTTTTAATATTTTTATAAATGACTTGGAGCAAGGATTAAATAGCGACATCTCTATTTTTGCAGATGATACTAAGTTAAGTAAGGTCATTAGGTCAGAGCAGGATGAACTCTCTTTGCAAAGGGATTTGCTAAAATTAGAACTATGGGCAAGTGAATGGAAAATGAGATTTAATACGGAAAAATGTAAGGTTCTACATTTTGGAAGTAAAAATAAGCAGGCTATGTATTTTTTAAATGGGACAAGACTTAGCCAAACACAGGAGGAAAGGGATTTGGGAGTAGTAATAGATAACAAGCTAAAGATGAGTGCACAATGCAGGGCAGCGGCTTCAAAGGCTAATAAGATACTAGCATGTATTAAAAGAGGCATTGATTCAAGGGAGGAAAGCATAATTCTGTCATTATATAAAGCCCTGGTAAGACCTCACCTTGAGTTTGGAGTGCAGTTCTGGGGACCGATTGCTAAAAAAGATATTGCAGAACTAGAAAAAGTTCAGAGAAGGGCCACAAAGCTTATAAGGGGATTGGAGAAATTAACCTATGAGGAGAGGCTAGCCAAACTGGGTCTGTTCTCTTTAGAAAAAAGGCGCTTGAGAGGTGACATGATTACTTTATATAAATATATTCAAGGCCCATATACAGAGATGGCAGAAGCTCTTTTTATTCCAAGAAAATTGGTTCTGACAAGAGGTCATAATTTAAGGTTGGAGGAAAGGAGATTTAATCTCTTGCAACGGAAACGTTTTTTCACTGTAAGAGCAATAAAATTGTGGAACTCATTACCAAAGGAGGTAGTGAATGCCAATACCATAGATACATTTAAAAATAGTCTGGATAAATTTCTGTATATAAACAAAATTCATGGATATGATTGCTAGTATTAAATGGGTCACATTTTAATGGGGTTATTTAAGCTTAACTGGAGCTTTTTGTAAGTATTTTAGATTTGTATAGGTTGAACTCGATGGACTTCAGTCTTTTTTCAACCTTATCTACTATGTTACTATGTTACTATGTTACCTTTTGTTTCAAATATTTGATGTGTGGTACAAGAATAGAATTCTTTGCCTTCAACCAAATAGTCACAGGCTTTACATCTTCCATCGCCACATTTATATGTTCCCTGAATGTTTAGCCAAGAACTGCGGCGTTTATTTGTTGGCAATTGTGTTGGAGATAGAATGTTCCCTAGGGTTACATTTTTGGAATACACACATTTAAAACCCTTATCTATCACTTCCTTCAATGCCCTATCTCCATGGAGTATCGGAAAGTATTTTTTTAGGATAGCACAAATTTCATAATATTCAGTTGAATATTTCGTGATAAACATAGTTCTATCATCCATAGCCTTTCTTGGTCTGTGTTCCAGGGCCTCCCGCCTCCCAACCTTAGCCACTTCCTTAGCCACGTTCCTTACCATCTCCGGCCGGTACCCACTTTCAATTAGTCTATTAACCATACCTTTACTTTCATCAATGTAGTCATTTTCAGAACTACATATCCGTTTAGTACGTAATAGTTGCCTTTTAGTTATTCCTTTGAAGACATGCCTGGGGTGTGAACTCTTGTTGTGTAAAAGTGTGTTGCCTGATATTGGTTTCCTATATAGTTTGGAAGTAATCACACCTGTTTTAGGATTACCCATCAAGGTTACATCCAAAAAATTGATAGATATTTTGTTCCATTCACTGGTAAAGTGAACTCCATTGTCACAATCATTCAAGTACTGTAAGAAAAGGTATGCATCCTCTCTATCCGATGACCATATTATTAATAGGTCGTCTATGAACCGTTTATAAAGGGAGATATGCTTCTTGAAGGGGTTACTATCCGCATAGACAAAGACTCTCTCAAGCCACCCCATAAAGATATTAGCATAGGAGGGGGCGAACTTCGCCCCCATGGCTGTTCCCTGTCTCTGCAGATAGTAAACCCCCTCAAACATGAAATAATTGTGCTCAAGTAGGCATTTAGTAACTCTTAGGATGTATAGTGTAGCATCACTATAAAGGGCTAAACACATAAGTCGTGCTCCAATGATGCTCTCACTGTGTGTATAATTATATCCTCCAGTCAATGCCATAGAAGGCTCGTCTGGGACTGTATCATAAGCCCATATGCTTTCAATAGTGTGCCAGACCGACACTTTTTATTTGCACGTCCCTTTAATATAAAAAAAGCATTATTAATGTGTAAAGAATATCAGGAACAGGACATAATACAGTACAGCAACATTACGGCAGGCAGGCTGGACCACTGTGTTTTGCTGCAGGGGGAGATAATAATAGGGAATCCTCAGAGAATTATCTGCAGTTATAAAATCCCATATGAACAAAACTGGGGGAACAGCATAAGAACTAAATCGCTGCAGGGAAGACTTTACAGAGAGAAGACAGTAACCCTGTATTAGACAATGGTAACAACATGATGTATTTATTTTCACCTCTGCAAAATAAACCAACAATACTCCAAATAGGCAGAACTGAAATGAGACAGGAAGAGGAGGGACTTATATATTCCCAGTCCAGTTAAAAGTTTCTACCTGCTCCACAGCTTTATACCCACCAGTAGTACGCACCGCACAGCTATATACCCACCAGTAGTACGCACCGCAGAGCTATATACTGTTAAGATTACTGCAGCTTTTACTGCATCTTTGCACTAACCTTGTTTTATCATTATATGTTAGAAGTGCTGCAGCTTTAAGCTCAGCTCACCACACCCTCTGGGTGTGTCTGGGTCTCTGTGACATCATCAGAAGCCATGTTAGTTTTACTGATGGAACCTGCTAGTAAATAGCCATGTGGCTGTAGCTGAATAAAAGTTATCTAAAGTTCCTGCTGCAGAGTCTCAGTGATATGTGCAAGAGACATCAGACACAAGGTAACAGCACACAACTGAATGTTCTAATCCTGACTACACACAGAACATAACAGCTGGCGACGAGGATCTGTGGTCTGACCCTATAATGGCACTTATTGGCACCTTACCTGTGTTTGCAGCAGACACAGACAGATAACACACATATAATGGCACTTATTGGCACCTTACCTGTGTTTGCAGCAGACACAGACAGATGGGACACATGGGTTGAACAGTTTGAGCTATATTGTACAGCAAATAACATAGGAGCTGATAAGCAAGTGGCTGTGTTTCTGACAACTATAGGCTCAGCAGCTTACACTACATTAAGGGACATTCTCTCACCAGATAAACCTAATGCTAAACCTCTGTCTGACCTGATCTGCCTGTTATCTGACCACTACCTACCTAAGCCTCTAGAGATAGCAGAACGCTTTAAGTTTTACACACGCAAGCAATTGCAGCATGAGGACATTAAAACTTATGTGATCAGTTTAAAGAAACTAGCAAGTAGCTGCAGATTTGGTGATTATTTAAACACTGCTTTACGCGATATGTTTGTTATTGGACTTATGGACTGTACAGTACAAAAGAGACTATTAGCAGAGGATGAGTTAACACTAAAGCGTGCTATAGAGATAGCTACAGTCATGGAACTTGCTACTAAAGATGCACAAATGCTCCAGGCCCCAGCACAGGCAGTTTGTGATAAGGATATTGCTTCTTATGTAGCTGCTTGCAATGCATGTGCACAGACACAGCGGAATCCACCAGTAGTACGCACCGCAGAGCTATATACCCACCAGTAGTACACACCGCAGAGCTATATACCCACCAGTAGTACACACCGCAGAGCTATATACCCACCAGTAGTACGCACCGCAGAGCTATATACCCACCAGTAGTACGCACCGAACAGCTATATACCCACCAGTAGTACGCACCGCACAGCTTTATACCCACCAGTAGTACACACCGCACAGCTATATACCCACCAGTAGTACGCACCGCAGAGCTATATACCCACCAGTAGTACGCACCGCACAGCTTTATACCCACCAGTAGTACACACCGCAGAGCTATATACCCACCAGTAGTACACACCGCAGAGCTATATACCCACCAGTAGTACACACCGCACAGCTATATACCCACCAGTAGTACGCACCGCACAGCTATATACCCACCAGTAGTACACACTGCAGAGCTATATACCCACCAGTAGTACACACCGCAGAGCTATATACCCACCAGTAGTACGGACCGCAGAGCTAAATACCCACCAGTAGTACACACCGCACAGCTATATACCCACCAATAGTACGCACCGCAGAGCTATATACCCACCAGTAGTACGCACCGCACACCTATATACCCACCAGTAGTACGCGCCGCACAGCTTTATACCCACCAGTAGTACACACCGCAGAGCTATATACCCACCAGTAGTACACACCGCAGAGCTATATACCTGTTAAGATTACTGCAGCTTTTACTGTATCTTTGCACTAACCTTGTTTTATCATTATATGTTAGAAGTGCTGCAGCTTTAAGCTCAGCTCACCACACCCTCTGGGTGTGTCTGGGTCTCTGTGACATCATCAGAAGCCATGTTAGTTTTACTGATGGAACTTGCTAGTAAATAGCCATGTGGCTGTAGCTGAATAAAAGTTATCTAAAGTTCCTGCTTTAGAGTCTCAGTAATATGTGCAAGAGACATCAGACACAAGGTAACAGCACACAACTGAATGTTCTAATCCTGACTACATACAGAACATAACAGCTGGCGACGAGGATCTGTGGTCTGACCCTATAATGGCACTTATTAGCACCTTACCTGTGTTTGCAACAGACACAGACAGATGAGACACATGGGTTGAACAGTTTGAGCTATATTGTACAGCAAATAACATAGGAGCTGATAAGCAATTAGCTGTGTTTCTGACAACTATAGGCTCAGCAGCTTACACTACATTAAGGGCCATTCTGTCACCAGATAAACCTAATGCTAAACCTCTGTCTGACCTAATCTGCCTGTTATCTGACCACTACCTACCTAAGCCTCTGGAGATATCAGAACGCTTTAAGTTTTACACACGGAAGCAATTGCAGCATGAGGACATTAAAACTTATGTGATCAGTTTAAAGAAACTAGCAAGTAGCTGCAGATTTGGTGATTATTTAAACACTGCTTTACGCGATATGTTTGTTATTGGACTCATGGACTGTACAGTACAAAAGAGACTATTAGCAGAGGATGATTTAACACTAAAGCGTGCTATAGAGATAGCTACGGTCATGGAACTTGCTACTAAAGATGCACAAATGCTCCAGGCCCCAGCACAGGCAGTTTGTGATAAGAAAATAGATGTTTTTCATACAAGTATGCACCTTAATAAACAGTATCCAGCTAGACAAGGGTCACAGACAGCCTGTTACAGATGTGGTGACACAAATCACACAGCAAATGCCTGCAGGTTTAGGAACAGCACCTGCTATGGGTGTGGGAAGATTGGTCATACAAAGAGAGTGTGCAGAAGTTCCTTAGACAGAGATAAAAGTAAGAGAGGCAGCAAGTCACGTGCAGCTTTTCATGTGCAAGTAGATACACCACACACTGATTCAGAGGAAGACAAACTATTATACATATTACAGATCTACAGCCTTGAGAATAAAATTCCAGAACTGCAAGCAAAGGTGAATATAGATGGTAAACCTCTCATTATGGAAGTTGACACAGGAGCAGCAGTCTCTGTTATCACAGCTGCTGATTGGAACCACCTGGGACTAAGGCAACCAATTGTTCAAACAGCTGTCACAATGCAAACATATTCAAATGAAATAATAAAGCCTATTGGGTGTGTATCACCTACAGTGACATTTAATGGTATAACTAAAAAGCTACGCCTCTACATTTTACCTAAAGGAGGACCACCTTTGTTTGGTAGATCCTGGATCCAAGCATTGGGCATGCCAAAGTTACCACAACAGTTACCGCTTAACAAACTGCTGGACCAAAGTGGGAATTCAAATTCTACTTGGATTAATTCACTAAAGCACAAATATAAGACTGTATTTGATGGGAACCTAGGTTTAGTGAAAGACAAGCAGCTTCAGCTTCACCTAAAAGAAAATGCTATTCCAAAATTTTGTAAACCAAGAGTTGTACCATTTGCACTTAAACCTAAAATTGAAGCAGAACTAGAAAGACTACGAAATCAGGGGATTATTGTTCCAGTGTCTAGCAGTAAATGGGCTTCCCCAATAGTTCCTGTCAGAAAAAAAAATGGGGACATTCGCATCTGTGGAGATTTCAGAGTGGGCCTTAACCCTCAATTACTTGTGGATCAGTATCCTTTACCACGGATTGAAGAATTGTTTAGTTCTCTGGCAGGGGGTGAAAAATTTACAAAAATTTACTTGCATCAAGCATACTTACAGTTAGAGGTGCATCCAGACTCCAGACACCTGTTAACTATCAACACTCACAAAGGACTTTTTCAGTATACGCGAATGGTGTTTGGCATTGCCCCAGCACCTGCAGTGTGGCAACGGATAATGGATGAGATCTTGGCAGGTATTCTATACATATCTCAAAACAGAATGCTCCTGTCATGGTTGATTAAATATTTCGTACCTGCTCTGTTAAATGTTTGCATATATTGTGTATTATTATTATTGTTTTTGTATTTTATTGTACCCTATTGTATCCATGCAATGTTTTGTGATCCCAGGACATACTTGAAAACGAGAGAAATCTCAATGTATCCTTCCTGGTAAAATATTTTATAAATAAATAAATAAATAAATTCCACATACCCACTGTATGTTAGATGACATGCTTATCACTGGTGAAAATGATGCCACTCATAAAGCCAATGTTGAAGCTGTTTTACAGCGCCTACAGGAATTCGGACTGAAAGTTAACATGGAAAAGTGTGAGTTCTTCTGCAAGAGTTTAGAATATTGTGCACATGTAGTGGACAAGAATGGTCTCCACACAACTGCTGAAAAAGTGAAAGCGCTGGTTCATGCTCCCACCCCTGTTAATGTATCTCAGCTACGTTCTTATTTGGGGTTGCTCAATTACTATCACAGATTTTTACCAAATTTGGCTCATTTACTATATCCACTACACCGCCTTTTAGATAGTAAAAACCAGTGGGCCTGGACTGACTTATGTACACGAGCATTTGAACGCTCAAAGCAACTTCTTCTGGAATCAAGACTCCTTGTCCACTATGACCTTAAGAAGCCTTTGGTACTAGCCTGCGATGCTTCACCATATGGTTTAGGTGCAGTACTTTCACACATTATGCCCGATGGTTCTGAACGTCCTGTGTCTTTTGCGTCCAGATCTCTAACTCCATCTGAGAGAAATTATGCCCAGATTGATCGAGAAGCTTTAGCAATAATTTGGGCTGTGAAGAAATTCAACATTTATATATATGGCAGACCTTTTACTCTGATCACGGATCATAAACCACTCTTGTCCATTCTGCACCCTCAGAAGGGTATCTCCAACACAACAGCTGCTCGACTTCAGCGCTATGCACTTCAGCTGGCGGCTTACAACTACTCCATTAAATATCGATGCCACAGTGATCATACAAATGTGGATATGTTTTCAAGATTACCAATGGTACATCACATGACAGCATCTTCTAAAATTATAGAAACTCCTCCACAGCCTTTAAATCTAAATTCCAAGGTGATTGCTACTTATACATGCTCTGATTCTACCTTACAGGAAATCAAGTCTTTTGTTCAACATGGGTGGCCTAAAGTGGTTCGCTCTGACCTTCAGCCATATTTTACAAGGAAGAAGGAAATTGTGCATGACTCAGGCTGTCTGTTATGGGGGTCACGAGTGATAATTCCGACCTTACTGCAAACATTAGCATTAAAGTTACTACACAGCTCACATCAGGGTGTAGTAAAAATGAAGCAAAGAGCACGAGAATATTTATGGTGGCCTAAATTGGATACAGATATTGCTTCTTATGTAGCTGCTTGCAATGCATGTGCACAGACACAGCGGAATACCAGCAGGGACACCTCAAAAACTTGGCCATGGCCAAATGAACCTTGGACAAGAATCCATGTTGATTTTGCAGGGCCAGTGGATGGACGAATGTATTTGGTGGCTGTGGATGCTCATACCAAGTGGCCAGAAGTAGTTCAAATGTCAAGTACTACAACACAACAAACCATTGTCGTTCTTTCCAGTATGTTTGCAAGATTTGGACTGCCACAAACTTTAGTCTCAGACAATGGTCCACAGTTCATGTCACATGAATTTGAAACATTTCTAGCTACAAATAACATCAAACACTGTAAGACAGCTCCATATTTTCCAGCCTCTAATGGACAGGCTGAAAGATTTGTACAAACTTTAAAACGCCACTTAGCTGTCTCTCACAAATCAAAATTTAATCCAAACGCCCTTTCTAACTTTTTGTTTAACTATCGAAACACTCCCCATGCCACTACTGGGCTATCACCTGCAATGTTAATGTTTGGAAGACGCCTGAGAACTCCACTGGATAAAGTTAGACCAGAACATTCCAAACAAGAGTTGAACACTTCTAGCGTTTCAGAATTTGTCATTCATGACAGAGTATGGGTTAGAAACTACCGTGGCCCAAATAAATGGATTCCAGCTGTCATAATACAAGGCATGGGCAACAGAATGTTTAAAGTTCAACTACAAGCTGGTGGTACAGTTTCCCGCCATGTAGAAAAAATGAGACATAGATCTCAACCAGCTACACAAATATCCAATGATTCAGATGGTGAGGATATCTGGCATGGAGTTTGGTGCCCACCTGAGTCTTCTGAGGATGAAAATACAATGAACACAACTGAAACAGATCAACCTCAGAATGATTCTGTCCAACAACAAAATATCACAGATGATCAACAACCGTTGGGTACTCCTCCACAGACTATTTCTCCTGAACCAAATACTCTACGGCCCTCTAGAAACAGAAGGCCACCTTCTAGATGGCAATGTGAGGATACAGTGAGAGATTATTCAGCAAGGAATGACCTAATCCGAAGGCGGACTTATCGCAGAAAACATAACTGTGACTAAAATCTAGGCTGCAACCTAGGTCTTGTGCATAGATTATAAAGATAAACTGTTCTAAGTACAAGTGTATGGTTTAGTGATAAACATGTATGTCTATTACTTGTTGCATGTTACAATATTATCCACTGTCTGTTCTTTATTTTTATTTATTTTTTTATATTTTTTTTTTTTTTAGAAAAAAGGGGATGTTAAGAATACTGCAGCTTTTACTGTATCTGTCAGCCGCTTTGGAATCAGTCCGGGATGCAACCCAACTGCTAGCGTGAATTGAAAGCACACGCTAGCACACTGAGAAATATCCAGGACGTGACCCACTCAGGAAACAGATGAGAAAGATAACAAAAATAATTATTGTTCCAGTATGCAGGAAAGCCACAAAGGAAAAAACGTCCCTTTAAGCAGTTCAAAGAATATAAAGGAAATGCTCTTATTTGCAGCTTTGAAAAAAGGTCCTCTTTAGCAGGCTTGTAAAACAAAGGCAAAGTTCTCTTTTGCAGCTTGTAAAAGTAAATGTCCCTTTAAGCAGGTTTATAACAAACAGAAAGGCAAAGTTCTCTTTTGCAGCTTGTAAAAGTAAATGTCCCTTTTAAGCAGGTTTATAACAAACAGAAAGGCAAAGTTCTCTTTTGCAGCTTGTAAAAGTAAAATGTCCCTTTAAGCAGGTTTTAAGTATCAAAGAAAAGGTTGTGGATTAAGGCAAAAGCAAGGTCAGGCAGGCAGAAGTCGGTATCCAAACAACAATAGCAGAATAAGGCAAAAAGCAAGGTCAGGCAGGCAGAAGTCGGTATCCAAATATCAGCAAAAGGGTTAAGGCATAAGGCTTGGTCAGGCAGGCAGAAGTCGGTACACAAGAAAACAGAATTTGATATGGTACTCACAAACTCCAAAGGGAACAAACAAACGGGCCCCGAGTAAGATCTCCCGCCGTGGTTTAAAGGCAGGAGCGGCAACGTCATCAGAGGGGTGTGTTGGAGGAAGCGTCACGTTGCTAAGCAACGTGACGTCATTCACTCAGAGAAGATCCGGGAGCCGCGGCGACACGGCAATGAACGGACAGAATCATGACAGCACCCCCCTCCTCAAGGACCCCTCCGGGGGACAGGACCAGGCCTATCAGGATGAGTCTTGTGGAAGGCCTTGATCAAAGTAGGAGCATTTACTTGATGAGCCGGTTCCCAAGAACGTTCCGTGACTGGATAACCCTTCCAATGAATGAGATAATACAATTTCTTGCCACGCAGCTTGGAATCCAGAATATGGCTGATCTCAAACTCAGGGTGTCCATGCACAAATAGAGGTGGAGGTTTGGAAAAAGGCTTAGAATACCTGTTAGTCATCACAGGTTTCAAAAGAGAAACATGGAATACCGGATGGACTTTGAGAGACTTGGGTAAAGCCACCCGATAAGCAGTGGAACACACCTGACCCAGTATTCGGAAAGGACCCACGTATCGTGGTCCCAATTTGTTAGAAGGTTGTTTCAGGCGAAGAAAACGAGAGGAAATCCAAACTTTATCACCAGGGCGATATTTGGGAGCCTTCTTCCGTCGAAGGTCAGAAAAGAACTTGTAACGTCTAGAAGCTACAGAAAGAATACGATGTATTTTCCGCCAATGTCGAGTTAATCTTCGGGCTGTAAGATCAGAAGCAGGATTCACTGTGGAAGAAGTATGCAAAGGAAATGTTCTGGGCTGATATCCGTAAGCTGCATGAAAAGGAGAAGTCTGAAGGGAGGAATTGTACCGGGCATTATGAGCCAATTCAGCCAAAGGAAGGTAAGAAGTCCAGTTAGAGTGATAATGATCCACATAATGTCTAAGATATGTTTCAAGACACTGGTTTACCCTTTCAGTCTGGCCATTAGATTGTGGGTGGTGAGAAGTAGAGAGAGATATAGTAGTTCCAAAATGTTTACAAAGTGACCTCCAAAATCGAGAAACAAACTGTACCCCTCTATCTGAAACAATATCTAGAGGAAATCCATGGATTCTTACAATATGTGAAATAAAAAGTTCAGAGAGTCTTTTGGCAGATGGTAATCCTGGTAAGGGTACAAAATGGGCAGTCTTTGTGAACCTGTCGACCACCACCCAAATAGTATTGTTTCCAGCTGACAAGGGAAGGTCGGTAATGAAGTCCATGGATACATGAGTCCAAGGCTGATGAGGTATGGGCAATGGTTGGAGCAATCCTGAAGGAAGTTGGCATGGAGTTTTGTTCATTGCACATTGTGTGCATACTGAGACGTAATCTTTCACATCTTGAGAGAGAGTAGGCCACCAGACATGCTGTTTGAGATTTCGAGTGGTAATACTGATGCCAGGATGTCCAGAAAGGGGACTATCATGAGCCCAAAATAAAATCTTGGAACGAAGGCGTTCAGGAACAAAGAGTAAACCATCGGGAGGTTTACAGGACAAAGGAAGATTCCTTTGAGCAGACTGTAAATCTTGTAACCAGGAAGTTGTTAACTGGGCTATGACTTCATGAGGTTGGAGAATGGTACCAGACTCAGGAACTGGGGTATCTTTAAATTGTCTGGAAAGGGCGTCTGCTTTAATATTTTTTGAACCAGGTATGTAAGACAAATTATAGTGAAACCGGGAGAAGAATAATGACCAGCGTGCTTGCCTGGAATTCAATCGTTTGGCTGTTTGGAGATAAAGAAGGTTCTTATGATCAGTGAGTATGGTAAATGGCAAAGAAGTACCTTCCAGCCAATGCCTCCATTCATCCAATGCCATTTTGATGGCAAGCAACTCTTTATTCCCTACGTCATAGTTAAATTCAGAAGGAGTGAATTCTTTAGAGAAGAAAGCAACAGGATGAATCTTTCCAGTCTCCGGTATTCGTTGAGACAGAACAGCTCCAGCAGCAACAGAGGAAGCATCAACTTCCAGGATAAACTGAAAATCAGGATTTGGATGACGGAGAATAGGTGCTGAGGAAAAAGCTTCTTTGAGAGACTCAAAAGCTTCTATAGCCTCAGGAGGCCATTTTTTACAGTCTTGTCCTTTTCTAGTGAGAGAAGTAAGAGGAGAAGTAATAGTAGCAAAATCCTTGATGAACTTCCTGTAGTAGTTGGCGAAGCCCAGAAAACGTTGTAAAGCCTTCAAAGAATCAGGTCTAGGCCAATCCAAGATGGCAGAAAGTTTAGTAGGATCCATTTCAAATCCAGATGCCGATATTACATAACCCAGAAAGGGTATGGATTTTTGATGGAAAGAACATTTCTCCAGTTTAGCAAACAGATGGAATTCTCTTAAACGTTGAAGTACTTTCTTGACGTGGTGCACATGATCTTGGTGGTTCTGAGAAAAAATTAAGATGTCGTCAAGGTATATAATGACAAATATATTCAAAAAATCACGAAAGATCTCGTTTACAAAATGTTGGAAAACCGCCGGAGCATTGCATAGCCCGAAGGGCATGACCAAATATTCGTAATGCCCAAATCGAGTGTTAAAGGCAGTCTTCCACTCATCTCCTTTGCGTATACGGATCAGATTGTATGCACCACGTAGATCGAGTTTGGTGAATATGGTGGCTCCCTGAAGATAAGTAAAAAGTTCAGGAATAAGGGGTAGAGGATAACTGTTCTTGATGGTAATCTGATTTAATCCTCGGTAATCAATACAGGGTCTTAATCCGCCATCCTTTTTTCCTACAAAAAAGAAACCAGCCCCTACAGGGGAAGAGGAGGGTCGAATAAATCCTCTAGCCAGATTGTCTTTAATATATTCTTCCAAAGCCATGTTTTCAGGTTTAGAAAGTGGATATGTCTTGCCTCGAGGATAGGTAGCCCCGGGAAGGAGATCAATGGGGCAATCAAAAGGGCGGTGAGGAGGAAGACGTTCAGCTTCTTTTTTGGAGAAAACATCCACAAAGTCATGATAAGGCATAGGTAGGGAGTCCGGAGTTTCGACTGTGAGAGCAATAGTGAGTGGTAACTTGGTAATCTTTTGAAGACATTTAGGCCTAGATTTGGAGTTCGGCGGTAAAAGGGCTGTTAACGCTCCGCGGGCTTTTTTCTGGCCGCACCATAAAATTAACTCTGGTATCGAGAGTTCAAACAAATGCTGCGTTAGGCTCCAAAAAAGGAGCGTAGAGCATTTTTACCGCAAAAGCAACTCTCGATACCAGAGTTGCTTACGGACGCGGCCGGCCTCAAAAACGTGCTCGTGCACGATTCCCCCATAGGAAACAATGGGGCTGTTTGAGCTGAAAAAAAACCTAACACCTGCAAAAAAGCAGCGTTCAGCTCCTAACGCAGCCCCATTGTTTGCTATGGGGAAACACTTCCTACGTCTGCACCTAACACTCTAACATGTACCCCGAGTCTAAACACCCCTAACCTTACACTTATTAACCCCTAATCTGCCGCCCCCGCTATCGCTGACCACTGCATATTTTTTTAAACCCCTAATCTGCCGCTCCGTAAACCGCCGCCACCTACGTTATCCCTATGTACCCCTAATCTGCTACCCCTAACACCGCCGACCCCTATATTATATTTATTAACCCCTAACCTGCCCCCCACAACGTCGCCGACACCTGCCTACACTTATTAACCCCTAATCTGCCGAGCGGACCTGAGCGCTACTATAATAAAGTTATTAACCCCTAATCCGCCTCACTAACCCTATCATAAATAGTATTAACCCCTAATCTGCCCTCCCTAACATCGCCGACACCTAACTTCAATTATTAACCCCTAATCTTCCGATCGGAGCTCACCGCTATTCTAATAAATGGATTAACCCCTAAAGCTAAGTCTAACCCTAACACTAACACCCCCCTAAGTTAAATATAATATTTATCTAACGAAATAAATTAACTCTTATTAAATAACTTATTCCTATTTAAAGCTAAATACTTACCTGTAAAATAAATCCTAATATAGCTACAATATAAATTATAATTATATTATAGCTATTTTAGGATTAATATTTATTTTACAGGCAACTTTGTAATTATTTTAACCAGGTACAATAGCTATTAAATAGTTAAGAACTATTTAATAGTTACCTAGTTAAAATAATTACAAAATTACCTGTAAAATAAATCCTAACCTAAGTTATAATTAAACCTAACACTACCCTATCAATAAAATAATTAAATAAACTACCTACAATTACCTACAATTAACCTAACACTACACTATCAATAAATTAATTAAACACAATTCCTACAAATAAATACAATTAAATAAACTAGCTAAAGTACAAAAAATAAAAAAGAACTAAGTTACAGAAAATAAAAAAATATTTACAAACATAAGAAAAATATTACAACAATTTTAAACTAATTACACCTACTCTAAGCCCCCTAATAAAATAACAAAGCCCCCCAAAATAAAAAATTCCCTACCCTATTCTAAATTAAAAAAGTTACAAGCTCTTTTACCTTACCAGCCCTGAACAGGGCCCTTTGCGGGGCATGCCCCAAGAAGTTCAGCTCTTTTGCCTGTAAAAAAAAACATACAATACCCCCCCCCCCCCCAACATTACAACCCACCACCCACATACCCCTAATCTAACCCAAACCCCCCTTAAATAAACCTAACACTAAGCCCCTGAAGATCTTCCTACCTTGTCTTCACCATCCAGGTATCACCGATCCGTCCTGGCTCCAAGATCTTCATCCAACCCAAGCGGGGGTTGGCGATCCATAATCCGGTCCAGAAGAGGCTCCAAAGTCTTCCTCCTATCCGGCAAGAAGAGGACATCCGGACCGGCAAACATCTTCTCCAAGCGGCATCTTCGATCTTCTTCCATCCGGAGCGAAGCGGCAGGATCCTGAAGACCTCCAGCGCGGAACATCCATCCGGACCGACGACTGAACGACGAATGACTGTTCCTTTAAGGGACGTCATCCAAGATGGCGTCCCTCGAATTCCGATTGGCTGATAGGATTCTATCAGCCAATCGGAATTAAGGTAGGAATTTTCTGATTGGCTGATGGAATCAGCCAATCAGAATCAAGTTCAATCCGATTGGCTGATCCAATCAGCCAATCAGATTGAGCTCGCATTCTATTGGCTGTTCCGATCAGCCAATAGAATGCGAGCTCAATCTGATTGGCTGATTGGATCGGCCAATCGGATTGAACTAGATTCTGATTGGCTGATTCCATCAGCCAATCAGAAAATTCCTACCTTAATTCCGATTGGCTGATAGAATCCTATCAGCCAATCGGAATTCGAGGGACGCCATCTTGGATGACGTCCCTTAAAGGAACAGTCATTCGTCGTTCAGTCGTCGGTCCGGATGGATGTTCCGCGCTGGAGGTCTTCAGGATCCTGCCGCTTCGCTCCGGATGGAAGAAGATCGAAGATGCCGCTTGGAGAAGATGTTTGTAGGAATTGTGTTTAATTAATTTATTGATAGTGTAGTGTTAGGTTAATTGTAGGTAATTGTAGGTAGTTTATTTAATTAATTTATTGATAGGGTAGTGTTATGTTTAATTATATCTTAGGTTAGGATTTATTTTACAGGTAAATTTGTTATTATTTTAACTAGGTAACTATTAAATAGTTCTTAACTATTTAATAGCTATTTTACCTGGTTAAAATAATAACAAAGTTGCCTGTAAAATAAATATTAATCCTAAAATAGCTAATTATAATTTATATTGTAGCTATATTATGATTTATTTTACAGGTAAGTATTTAGCTTTAAATAGGAATAATTTATTTAATAAGAGTTAATTTATTTCGTTAGATAAAAATTATATTTAACTTAGGGGGGTGTTAGTGTTAGGGTTAGACTTAGCTTTAGGGGTTAATACATTTATTAGAATAGCGGTGAGCTCCGGTCGGCAGATTAGGGGTTAATAATTGAAGTTAGGTGTCGGCGATGTTAGGGAGGGCAGATTAGGGGTTAATACTATTTATGATAGGGTTAGTGAGGCGGATTAGGGGTTAATAACTTTATTATAGTAGCGCTCAGGTCCGCTCGGCAGATTAGGGGTTAATAAGTGTAGGCAGGTGTCGGCGACGTTGAGGGGGGCAGATTAGGGGTTAATAAATATAATATAGGGGTCGGCGATGTTAGGGCAGCAGATTAGGGGTACATAGGGATAACGTAGGTGGCGGCGATTTGCGGCTACTTATTTTAAGTAGCTTGCGGCGACGTTGTGGGGGGCAAGTTAGGGGTTAATAAATGTAATACAGGGGTCGGCGGGGTTAGGGGCAGCAGATTAGGGGTACATAAGTATAACGTAGGTGGCGGTCGGCAGATTAGGGGTTAAAAATTTTAATCGAGTGGCGGCGGTGTGGGGGGACCTCGGTTTAGGGGTACATAGGTAGTTTATGGGTGTTAGTGTACTTTAGGGTACAGTAGTTAAGAGCTTTATAAACCGGCGTTAGCCAGAAAGCTCTTAACTCCTGCTATTTTCAGGCGGCTGGAATCTTGTCGTTAGAGCTCTAACGCTCACTTCAGAAACGACTCTAAATACCAGTGTTAGAAAGATCCCATTGAAAAGATAGGCTACGCAAATGGCGTAGGGGGATCTGCGGTATGGAAAAGTCGCGGCTGAAAAGTGAGCGTTAGACCCTTTAATCACTGACTCCAAATACCAGCGGGCGGCCAAAACCAGCGTTAGGAGCCTCTAACGCTGGTTTTGACGGCTACCGCCGAACTCCAAATCTAGGCCTTAGTCTGGCATGTAGATCCCCAGGAAGTGAGTTCACCGAAAGTCCAAGAAAAAATAGGATTGTGAATTTGGAGCCAGGGTAAACCCAAGATAATGGGAAATTGAGGAGTGGGAATGACATCAAAACAAATTGTCTCGGAATGAAGTATTCCTACGGTGAGAAGTAAGGGTTGAGTAGCAAACTGAATATATCCAGAACCCAAAGGATCTCCACTGACCGTAGAGACTGAAATTGAATACTCTTTCTTTAGTAAGGGTATAGAGTGAATAGAGACGAATGTAGAGTCAATGAACACTCCTCCAGCACCAGAATCGATTAGAGCTTGGGTATGAATCTTCTTATGTCCAATTTGAAGGGTTACTGGAACAAAAAGTTTCTTGTATAGGGAATGGCAACTGTTTTGGCTTAACTCAGTTCCCTGGACTAGAGTTAAGCCCTGGCTTTTACTGGCCTAGTAGGACAATCCCTTAATAGATGCCCTTTAAGGCCACAGTACAGGCATAAGCCAAGAGTCCGTCTTCTCAAGCGTTCAGTCTCAGATAATTTTATACTTCCCACTTCCATGGGTTCAGCCTGATCAGTAGTAGGAGAGGCAGGAGTGACTGGATTAGAAAAACGAGGAGCCAAACGAAAAGGAGTTCGAGTTGAAGACCTCTGTGTTCTATCCTTTTCTTGTTGGCGTTCACGAAACCTGGCGTCGAGACTGATACAAAGATTTATTAAGGCTTCTAAGGACTCTGGAAGTTCACGATACACCAATTCATCCTTGAGACGCTCAGAAAGTCCTTTACGAGAAGCGGCTCTGAGTGCTCCCTGATTCCAAGTGGTTTCAGAGGCAAGGGTGCGGAACTCAATAGCGTATTGAGAAACTGGTTGATTACCTTGACGTAAATCCAGGAGAGTGGCTTCAGCAGCGGATAACCTTCCAGGTTTATCGAATACATTTGAAAACATAGATAGAAATGTATCAACATCCAAAAGTATAGGATCATTCTTTTCTAGCAAAGGTGATACCCAAGCCAAGGCTTTTCCTTTCATTAAGGAAATAAGAAATGTGATTCTAGAAGAGGGAGTAGCAAAAAGAGTAGGGCTATTCCGGAAATGAAGACGGCATTGATTCAGAAAGCCTCTACATTCTTCAGGATTCCCATCATATTTATCCGGAAGAGGTATCCTGGGACTTAGTTGTACCTGAGACTGATTGTTAGGAATCGAAGGAGGTAATGCCTCAATAGGATTAGGATTGGGATTAGGATTGGGAGGTGCAGTAGCAACCAAATTTTGTAATAGAGCAGTTATTTGATCAAGTTTAGTGTCCAGAGACTGCAAGTGAGTGGCATGAGATCCCAATAGCTGTCCCTGGTGAGCCACGGCCATGGATAATTCAGTGGGGTCCATTTTTATGGCCCGTTTGTAATGTCAGCCGCTTTGGAATCAAGTCCGGGATGCAACCCAACTGCTAGCGTGAATTGAAAGCACACGCTAGCACACTGAGAAATATCCAGGACGTGACCCACTCAGGAAGCAGATGAGAAAGATAACAAAAATAATTATTGTTCCAGTATGCAGGAAAGCCACAAAGGAAAAAACGTCCCTTTAAGCAGTTCAAAGAATATAAAGGAAATGCTCTTATTTGCAGCTTTGAAAAAAGGTCCTCTTTAGCAGGCTTGTAAAACAAAGGCAAAGTTCTCTTTTGCAGCTTGTAAAAGTAAATGTCCCTTTAAGCAGGTTTATAACAAACAGAAAGGCAAAGTTCTCTTTTGCAGCTTGTAAAAGTAAATGTCCCTTTAAGCAGGTTTATAACAAACAGAAAGGCAAAGTTCTCTTTTGCAGCTTGTAAAAGTAAAATGTCCCTTTAAGCAGGTTTTAAGTATCAAAGAAAAGGTTGTGGATTAAGGCAAAAGCAAGGTCAGGCAGGCAGAAGTCGGCATCCAAACAACAATAGCAGAATAAGGCAAAAAGCAAGGTCAGGCAGGCAGAAGTCGGTATCCAAATATCAGCAAAAGGGTTAAGGCAAAAGGCAAGGTCAGGCAGGCAGAAGTCGGTATCCAAATATCAGCAAAAGGGTTAAGGCATAAGGCTTGGTCAGGCAGGCAGAAGTCGGTACACAAGAAAACAGAATTTGATATGGTACTCACAAACTCCAAAGGGAACAAACAAACGGGCCCCGAGTAAGATCTCCCGCCGTGGTTTAAAGGCAGGAGCGGCAACGTCATCAGAGGGGTGTGTTGGAGGAAGCGTCACGTTGCTAAGCAACGTGACGTCATTCACTCAGAGAAGATCCGGGAGCCGTGGCGACACGGCAATGAACGGACAGAATCATGACAGCATCTTTGCACTAACCTTGTTTTATCATTATATGTTAGAAGTGCTGCAGCTTTAAGCTCAGCTCACCACACCCTCTGGGTGTGTCTGGGTCTCTGTGACATCATCAGAAGCCATGTTAGTTTTACTGATAGAACCTGCTAGTAAATAGCCATGTGGCTGTAGCTGAATAAAAGTTATCTAAAGTTCCTGCTGCAGAGTCTCAGTGATATGTGCAAGAGACATCAGACACAAGGTAACAGCACACAACTGAATGTTATAATCCTGACTACACAGAGAACATAACAATACCCACCAGTAGTATGCACCGCACAGCTATATACCCACCAGTAGTAGGTACCGCACAGCTATATACCCATCAGTAGTACGCTCCGCACAGCCTTATACCCACCAGTAGAATGCATCGCACAGCTTTATACCCGTCAGTAGTATGCACAGCACAGCTATATACCCACCAGTAGTACACACCACATAGCTATATAACCATGAGTAGTTTGCACCCCACAGCTATATACCCATCAGTAGTACGCACAGCACAGCTATATACCTACCAGTAGTACGCACCGTACAGCTATATACCCACCAGTAGTACGCACCACACAGCTATATACCCATAAATAGTACGCACCACACAGCTATGTAGCCACCAGTAGTACGCACCACACAGCTATGTAGCCACCAGTAGTACGCACCACACAGCTATATAGCCACCAGTAGTACATACCACACAGCTATGTAGCCACCAGTAGTACGCACTGTGCATCTATATACCTACCAGTAGTACGCACCGCACAGCTATATACCCATCAGTAGTATGCACCTCACAGCTATATACCCACCAGTAGTACGCACTGCACACAGGGCCAGATTTACATCTCAGGTGCCTTTAGGCACAAAATCCTGAAGCGCCCCCACCTCTGGGCCCCCCTTAGAAAAAAAAGTTCAAAAACTGAGGAATTTTTTTTTTACTATGAAAATCTTGCAAAATAAATTCTTCTTTTTTCAGATTACCTCCTCCCCATACAACAAGCAAACCATTTCTTTGGTGTATTTATTGACAGAGGCTCCACAGGACTTCTTCAGCCTCTTGGGTTTACATTTTGTACCCCTCACCCCCACCTTTATGGCCCCTTGGACAAAGAAGTCAGCATCAGACAAGCTATTATTAATTTACCAATGCAAAGCAGGGTCCTAGACCCAATTGATTTCTAATAATCACAGCCCAAGAGTGGTAGGTGGATCGCCTTGTCTCCTGCCACCCCTGCCACCAAGGTCAGCACACACTAATAAACTGTATAGTAAGTGATCTGCAGAACAGAGTTATTGCTATGAAATACATTTTTCCATTTTGTCTAATTGAGACCATGGGGACGATTTACTAAAGTGCGGACGGACGTGATTCGATGCAGTGTATCATGTCCGCCGCACATCCATAAATGGAGACAGCATATGCATATCCTGTTGGCATTTATCATTGCATAAGCAGTTCTTGTGAACTGCTTGTGCAATGCCGCCCCTGCAGATCCGCAGCAAATCAGCCGCCAGCAGGGCGTGTCAATCAGCCCGATCATATGGGATCGGGCAGATTGAAGACCGCAGCCTCAGAGGCAGGAGACCAGTTATGGAGCAGTGGTCTTTAGACCACTGCTTCATAGCTGCTATTTCCGGCGAGCCTGAAGGCTCGCGCTAAAACAGGGGCATCAAGCTCCATTCAGAGTTTGATAATTCAGCCCCCAAGGCTGGGGAAGTGGAAGCCCTGAGACTAAGTAAAGGAGACAGTTTCATTTCAACATGTACAACGACTTCCATGAGTCTGGTCACACACAGCAAGAGTTTAATTTCTTAACAGCAAACCTGAAATCGTGCGTTGGGTAAACAGTGTAATAGTTACATTACAATGCTCAAATTAATCTTACTGGTAGCTAGAATATAAGCTGTGGCTGAATAGCATGATGCAAAGTTCACTGCAAAAATACAGTTACGGGATAATAAATATTTGATAAGGAGAGCAAACCTAACCCTGTGGTAGCCGCAAGTCTCATTTACTTATCTGTAAAGAGTCAAGTGTATATAAATCAGCACAACATCCCGAGTAACCTGGAGGATTTAACCTAGGACATGAACATAATATATGGGCTTTCACATAAAATGCATCAGATGTTGCAATATATTACAGTCAGTAATCTTTTTCTTGTCAGAACGAGACCAGTCAGTCACTTTCCCGCTACTCTCAGGGGCAGGGCGGCATCATGTGTAGGCTTACTATAATTTTTAGAGGTGAAACTGGGACCACCTGGCATGGTACCAGTGGGGGTGTGGTCAGGGGCGTGCTCAATGGGCATGGTCGACGGGGCGTGGTGATTTCCGACCGGAACTAATTTTCAAAAACAACTCACAAATGCATCATTTAATCTCTTTAAAAATAGGCTCTGACTGGAATAGAAGGAATCAATAAGTGGCACTAGATCATTCAGTTATAAGAAAGTAGTAAAGGTTGGAAAAGTCAGATTAATGCAGAAACTACTCAGAGATGATGAGGATATGACTATGCAAATTAGTATTCCTACATATATGTTGGTATCCGTGTTTGCAGTGTTAATTATCGTTATTACGACCAATGCAACAGCATGGTGCACATAAGGAGACACATACAGGCCCTGCAATTGTACAGGGATGAAGGTAGGTACTGTGATATGGAAGCATTAAACTGCTGGTTTTTGTTTGTGACCAGATTTTAGTAATAAAACTGAATGAACAGTCAGTAGTTGAAGAGCAGGGGCAGAATGCTCATTGGTGGGAGGTTACTGCTTGACCAGACTGGGGCATAACTAAAGAAACCCTCGGCCCCATAGCAAAATGTAAAAAAACTGAGCTCTTTCTTTACACCCTTCCCTTTTATTTTTCACCCATATAAAAGAGAAGTCATTTGATCTGTTGCACTTGTCTGCTTCATTTGGGGGGACAACAAAGGCTAATTTTTAAATCTCTATTAAACCTCTCTGCGTCTGCTGTATAATAGAGAGAGAAGAGACAGAAAAATATGTCTAATGCTGCTCCCTAGAGCTTTTGGAGGGATAACAACTATATTCCTCGCATCCTAATTGATAAGCCTATGGTAGCTAGAAGTCATTAGTGGTTAATGGTTGTGGTTGAGAGGTCAGCGCAAGTCTAGTGATGGGAGGTTAGAGTAGAAGCAGTTGGTAGTGATTTATAACTATTCAATTAGTATTCATGGTAAGCACTGATGCAAACAGTGAAACGATTAGGATTTCACCATTTATTTATGGGAGTGGAGACTTTACCAGTAGAATAAGAGAGTCTAGTTTTAGGAAATTAAGTGATGTAATTCTTGCTTCCGTAAATAAATACCAGCACTGGATAATACTACACCAAGATCCCAGTTGGTTGCTCCTAGTTTCAACGGGTCAGTCCTTATGACTCTATGACCCAAATGAGTGATACTCACTGCTTGTGGCACAGTGATGAACTCTAATTCTTATTCACCAATTTCCCAAACCAATTATGCTTACTCTAAGGGGAGGCATGGTAGTGTGTACGGGAGGTAGCTTGGATATTCCTGGTCTTATTTGCTCATGTTCTGCCCTGTGTGCCTTGGTGCCATGGTTATGATTAACTCTTTCCTGGTCCTGCTTTGCTTTTTTTGCTGACTCTCTTTGTGTCCTGGTTCAGTCTTTTCTTCCCTTTTCTTCCACGATTATTACCAGTTCCTTGTAGCCCCGGTTCTGCCATGCACTGTCACTGCTGCTGTTAGTATTTTGTCAGATGACACCTTAAATTCCTCTCACCGCAGCGCGTTTTTGGATTGGATGAATAAAGCTATTTGGGCATGTCACCGAGTGTGGCTTCCAATCAAAGGGTTCTGTGGTATTTGTAATTCATTTTGAGTTTAGAGGGGGCATTCAGACATGTACACAGTACAGCATTTCATGATAATACCGCCCTTGTCAGCTATGCTAGCCACTTGCAATCAGAATGTAAAAAAACAGCTTTTGCATTGCCGGTATTTGTAAAGGCCGGTACCGACTGGGACAGAATGAACAATTAGGTGGGACACTGGAACAGCGCCTCCAAACAGGGACAATCCCAGTCAAACTGGGATGTCTGGTAAACCAAATCATGTAATGTGGGCGTGCCCCCCCAACCCGCAAACCAAACGTGGCGCTGCGTGCGTCAAGGCCAGGAAAAGACCACTGTCTGATTGGACTCAGGGTACTCCTCTCCTCCCTCGACCTTGGACCCTCCCTTCCTTCCACAAAATGGGCGGTAATGGTGCTGTCTTGCTGAGCCAGAGCCTGTGTATTTTTTATTTTTTTTTAAAGTTACTGACTGCATCTGCAATTTTTTTATTTTCTTTAATTAAAATACACTGACTGACAGTAACTTATAATACTTTGGGACCCACAACAAAGACTGGGCCTGGGGCAGCTGCCCCTTTTGCCCCACGTTAAAGACTGCCCTGGCGCTATCCCTACACGCATTAAACTTAAATTGCGCTCAAGTGATCACGTTTACTTTCACCTTGTAATACAAGCGCTACATCTGACGTGCACAAACATCCATGATAAACTCCTTTTCGCTTTTCAAAATCTGGCCCAAAGTGTGAATAATGTGCATTATGTTCTTCCAGCTAATAATAAACTGTTCTTCAAATATTGTTTAATACATTTAAAAAAAAGAAGAAAAGCATTATCCATCTCCTTTTTTGACAAAACTGTAGTCTACCTCATTACTTGTCAATGTAAACAAGTGCTGAGTGTCTGTGTCTGTGTGTGTGTTTCTTTGCGTGTCTGCTAGAGTGTCTATATGTGAATCCTTATGTGTGAGTTTGTGTTTCAGCATATGAGTGTGTCTGTGTGTTTCTGTGTACTAAATACATATGTCAGCCATGAGGCATGTCAATCAAAAAACAAGGAGTCTTTTAGAATCAATGTAGGGAGAGATGAAAAGGTATTATTAAAAGGGTAGAAAAATGTACAAAGGTTACTGCTGGCTTTTAAAGGTTGAATAAAAAAATCTAAATCTAACACAAAGTATATAATCTAATCTATTCTATTTAATAAATCAATCTCTAGTAAAACATAAAATGACTTTGCAAAATGGATAATTGAAATTAAAAACGTGGTTCCCCATAAAAAAACATTACCATAGTCCCCATTTAAGTGATTGTTGTTTTGTTTTTATTTATAAATGTATTTAAATTTTATTCAGAGTAGCAGTAGCAATTTTTTTTGGAAATCATCCCTGTAGGCTCTTTAGGACTACACAAGGTCATGGACAGAGGAATAGGTGAAAGGGACAGAGAAAAAGCTCCTCTAGGGCTAGACAACCAGGACAGAGAAGACATTTCTAAAGCTCTAAGTCAGTACTACTACATATATTCCCTGACGGACATGAATACAATGGCAGTGTAATTGAAAGTGTGACACTACTTGTCATCTGATCTTTTTTCTTGAGACTGCCAACCTTCATATTTGATGCAGGAATATGATGCACTTAGTGTCAACAAATACTATAAAATACTATTCCTGGCCCTGCATCATATATGGGCACTGGCAGTCTCAAGAGAAAAGATCAGATTATACAAGGACACTGGTTCCTAAATTAATTAAAGGACTATTCACATTAATCAGGGTTTTCTGTTTCCCTTGATCTTTGCTTTTTAGTGAATGGTATAGGAAATTAAATAGCATAGACCATAGGACATGTAAACTATTATAGGGTTATTTTTCCACCCCTGTTAAATTCATGGGGAAAATATACTAGTTAGGAAAGAAAAAGTTATAAATCCACCCAATGATAAAAATAGGGGAAAAGCTTTCTCATTCTCCTATATGCACTGCACATTCCACAAGCACTTATCTGAATTTCAAAATGCAAACAAATGAATGAAGAACTCTTACTGTAAAGACATAAAATGCATACCACACATACAACTAAATATTGTGCAATATAAAAATCCCAATAGTATATATTTGTAAAAGAAAAATACATTTATGTTTTATTCCACAGGTTGACCAAAAGACTTTATAAAGAAATGGTATTTACCAAATAAATTCTATAATCTGCATTGGCCAAAATACAAATTATAATATACACATAAGAGCATTATGGGAAATTGTTGTTTAGATTTACTAAACATTATCAGAAAATACTGAGAGCAACATGGATTATATAAAAAAAAATACTTTTTATGAGAGCAAGAAAGCCTTATTGAAAGGAATGTGTATTCTTCTTTGGAAACAATATATTATATTTAGTACATCATGGTATTTGGAGCCCATTTTTAACTGAAGAGGTCAAAAGTTTAAGAAAAGATGCAAAGATGATGCTGTACAGCATATACAGGTTATTGAAATAATACAGGACTTAGGTATACGCAAAGCTGGGTGACACAGCCCAGGAGCTACAAGTCCAGCAGGAGGCCACTAACTGTATTTATCTGTTTTCCCTTCTAATAACACTGTACACACAATCATATCAAACTTTAGTATAAAGATAAGGAATGTATTGCAGTAAATGCTAGCGACTGTGAGATGGGAACCCGTATTGCACGCCTCCTTAGTCCCAATTACCTTCCAGTACATTTCCCTGCACAGCAACAACTCCCCCAGCACAACAGTAAAGCGGGTGTACCATACCTACAGGGATCCGGAAACCACGGGGCTGCAGCAGGACAAGGGCGAAAGCTGCACAGGTTTCTCTACCAGTAGCCTTGAATTGCTGCCTCTTTTCATTATCCCCGCTTTAGTTAGTTAGTTCCGGCTTCCGCCCTGAAGCCCACGATGCTCCTCCTCTGGCTCCTACACACACAGCTCTTAGTGTGCGAGTGTCACGTGACAGCTGGCTCTCGCACACTAAGAGCTGTGCGGTTAGGAGAGCTATGGGCTGGCCTGTAGGAGGCGCTGCAGTCAATGCAGTTTTAAAGTGGAAAGAGCTTTTGCCTATACTTCTATCTATCGCACTGCACAGCATGTGCGATAGATAGAAGTATTAGGCAAAAGCCCATTCCACTTCAGCCTAAAGAATACATTTTAATGTGTTTATGTCAAAACTGCAGTGGAGCCTGGAGGATTTTTGTATTTAGTTAGAAAATAAAGTTTAAAAATGTAATTTTTTTTTATTTCTCACTCTTTTTTTTTCATCAGGGGTCAGGGGGTTCACGTGCTCAAGTGCTCCTATAGAGGAGCCTCCACTGACTACACTTAAAGGGACATGAAACCCACATTTTTTCTTTCATGATTTAGAAAAAGCATAAAATTATAATCAACTTTCTAATTTACTTCTATTATCTATTTTGCTTGATTCTCTTGATATTCTTTGCTGAAAAGCATATCTAGATATGCTTAGCAGCTGCTGATTGGTAGCTGCACATAGATGCCTCCTGTGATTGGTTCACTGTGTGCATTGCTATTTCTTCATTAAAGTATATCTAAACAATAAAGCAAATTAGGTAATAGAAGTAAATTGGAATGTTGTTTAAAATTATATTCTCTACCTTAGTCATGAAAAAAAATGTTTGGGTATAGTGTCCCTTTAAGAATAAAGTGCATATACGTTTTAGTCACTTGATCAAAAATTGCACATGTCAAGGGGGGGACTGATCAATGGTTAAGTAAGGGGCCCCAACATTTCTAGTGGCGGCCCTGGCCTGAGCTAATAGGGAGCATACTTGTACAGGGGACATTAAGGGCAGCCAGGGTGTTTGATACTGGCCTGAGCTAATATGGAGCATACTTGTACTGGGGGCATTAAGGGCAGCCAGGGTGTTTGATACTGGCCTTAGCTAATAGGGAGCATACTTGTACAGGGGGGCATTAAGGGCAGCCAGGGTGTTTGATACTGGCCTGAGCTAATAGGGAGCATACTTGTACAGGGGGCATTAAGGGCAGTCAGGGTGTTTGATACTGGCCTGAGCTAATAGGGAGCATATGTGTACAGGGGGAATTAAGGGCAGCCAGGGTGTTTGATACTGGCCTGAGCTAATAGGGAGCATATGTGTACAGGGTGCATTAAGGGCAGCCAGGGTGTTTGATACTGGCCTGAGCTAATACAGAGCATACGTGTACAGGGGGCATTAAGGGCAGCCAGGGTGTTTGATACTGGCCTGAGCTAATAGGGAGTACATGTGTACAGGGGGCATTAAGGGCAGCCAGGGTGTTTGATACTGGCCTGAGCTAATAAGGAGCATACGTGTACAGGGGGCATTAAGGGCAGCCAGGGTGTTTGATACTGGCCTGAGCTAATAGGGAGCATATGTGTACAGGGGGCATTAAGGGCAGCCAAGGTGTTTGATACTGGCCTTAGCTAATAGGAAGCATACTTGTACAGGGGGTATTAAGGGCAGCCAGGTTGTTTGGGATTGGCATTAACCAATAGGAAGCAATGTAATGACAGAAGGCGCAATAATGGTCTATGGCACTTGGCTAAAGCTAAAGATGCATGCAGAGTTGTGGTTAGAGTTAGAAGCAGTGTATTGCACTGGCGTAAAACCAGTAGGATGCTGTCTTGTTCAGAGAGGAGGGAGTTAGGAGCAGTAAGGGTGTATGGCACTGGCATAAACCAATGGAGGGCAGACTTGTTCAGAGAGGTGGAAGTTAGGAGCATTTAGGGTGTATAACACTAGCATAAACCATTGGGAGGTAGACATGTTTAGAGAGGCGGGAGTTAGGATCAGTTAGGGTTTATGGCACTGGTATAAAAAAATTGGGGGCAGATTTGTTTAGCGAGGCGGAGTTAGAGGAAGTTTGAGCGTAGGACACTTGCTTAAACAAATAGGAGGCAGACTTGTTCAGAGAGGCGGGAATAAGAAGCAGTTAGGGTGTATGTTACTGGCCTAAACCAATAGGAAGCAAACTTGTTTAGATAGAAGGGAGATAGAGGAATTTAGGGTGTATGTTTATGGCCTAAACCAATAGGAAGCAGACTTGTTTAGATAGACGGGAGATAGGGGAATTTAGGGTGTATGTTACTGGCTTAAACCAGTAATAGGCAGACTTGTTCAGAAAGGCGAGAGATGAAAGTAAACGTAATCGCACAAGCTCAAACTAAATTTGTGCTTGTTGAGGTTAGCACGACTCAAAACCTTGCCTAAAGGGTTAGGGCAAAAATGAAAGTTGCATTATGATTACACACTACATAAACACATTCAAATTAGCAGTTACACTCATATATACACTTAAATTTTTTGAAAAAGTTATTAGGGTTAAAAGGTATATATAGTATATGACAAGGTATTTGAATGAAAAGGCTATAATGTATAGTGTAACAGGAACACTTTTAACCACGGTCTTCTAGGGCACAAATGCAGCACAGGACAGTCCACTGTAGTTTAAAAGGCTTTATTTTTCACAGCAATAACAAACAGGCAGTTCATTTTCAAAAGAGGGAAATCCTTCATCTGCAGCAAAGTTAAGTACTTTTAAATGTGTCCCAGCACTTCACAGCATTCCACAAGTGCATGGAAAAAATAATGTCCTTTTACAGTTCACAGGAACAAAAGTCTTTTACACAGTGTAACAAACACACACACCAGCTTCTGTAGCTGTGTAACTCTCTCCCAAGGCCTAAGTGAGGCTGCTATTTAAACCCTCACAACTTCTAATTAGCCACACCTGTAATTAGCTGCTGGACAGCTTCACAGCTGTCTGGGATAATGGCCCACCCTCTCCCCAATTATCCCAAACCTCAGGGACCCAGAACACAGTTTATAAACTGCATAATCAAATACACACTCTTTCTCCCTGGGGTTTTAACTGAAAGGAGAAATAGCATGTACAATGCTTGGTCTTAAATATCTTCCATTTATAACCAGGCCTTGCTTTCTGTCACATATCCTCCCCCCCAGCTCACACCCAGTGGGTTGAGCGACCATGGACATCAATGAATGTACCCGAGACAAACCATCAGCATTGCCCTGCAAAAGACCAGCCCTGTGCTCGACAGTAAAATTGAAGGGTTGCAAGCTAAGAAACCACCTAGTAACCCTTGAATTTGTTTCCTTATTCTGACTCATCCATGTGAGAGGAGCATGATCTGTTATTAATTTAAATTTTCTTCCCAACAGATAGTACCTACGGGTCTCTAAAGCCCACTTAATGGCAAGGCATTCTTTCTCCACTATAGAATAGTTCTTTTCCTGTGAAATAAGTTTTCTGCTTAGGAAAAGGACAGGATGCTCTTCTCCCTGACACTCCTGCGAGAGAACTGCTCCTAAACAAACATCATAGGCATCTCTGTACAATAAAATCTTTAGCGAAATTGGGGGTTACCAAAACTGGATGGGCACAAAGGGCATCTTTCAAATGCTTAAAAGCTTGTTCTGCTTCTGGGGACCATTTTATCATAATTGGGGCCCTTGCTTTTGTGAGATCTGTCAAGGGTGCCGCAATTGTAGCGAAATTCGGGATAAACCTTCTATAATAACTAGTTATCCCAATAAATGCTCTTACTTGTTTTTTAGTTAGAGGCTGTGGCCAGTTCTGTATGGCCTCTACTTTTGTTGTCTGAGGTTTAACTAATCCTCTACCAATAGTATAACCCAAGTACTTAGCTTCCTGTAAACCAACAGTATATTTTGCAGGATTGGCAGTTAACCCAGCGGACCGTATTGCATCAAGTACTGCTTGAACTTTTGGAAGATGGGATTCCCAATCTGTACTATAAATTATAACATCATCCAAATATGCTGCCACATAACGAACATGGGGTTTCATAATTCTATCTATCATCCTCTGGAATGTTGCCAGGGCCCCATGTAAACCAAATGGCAACACCGTATACTGAAATAAGCCCTCTGGGGTTGAAAAAGCTGTCTTTTCCTTTGCTTGACTAGTGAGAGGCACCTGCCAATACCCTTTTGTTAAATCAATTGTAGTGAGATAACGTGCTTTTCCTAGCCTTTCTATCAACTCATCTACTCTAGGCATTGAGTAGGTGTCAAATTTGGAAACACAATTAAGCTTACGAAAGTCATTACAGAACCTTAATGAACCATCCAGTTTTGGAACAAGCTGTTCCACTCACTTTGTGATTCCTCAATTACCCCAAGCTTTAACATTTTTTCTACCTCCAGTTTAATAGCCTTTCTACGAGCCTCAGGGACCCTATAGGGTTTAAGCCAGACCTTCTTCCCTGGTTCTGTTATTATGTCATGCTTAATAACATTAGTTTTTCCCGGTACCACAGAAAATACCTCTTTGTTTATTCTAATAAAATCCTTGACCTCTCGCTTCTGAAATACAGATAGGGTTTCCGATATATTTACCTCTGGTTCAGTGACAGGGAGTTCTGTAGGTTTTAAGGCAACTAAAACTTCCCTATCTTTCCAAGGTTTTAACAGATTTATATGATATATTTGCTCAGGTTTCCTTCTCCCTGGCTGACTTACTTTGTAATTAACATCACCCACTTTCTCAATTATCTCATATGGGCCCTGCCAAGTAGCCAAGAATTTATTTTCAACTGTAGGGACCAGAACTAACACCCTATCCCTAGGTTGAAACACCCTGACTCTAACATTATGGTTTCAGCTGTACTTTTGTGCTTCCTGTGCTTTTCCCATATGTTCCCTTACAATGGGCATGACAGCTTCCATACGATCCTGCATTTGGGAAATATGTTCAATAATACTTCGATAAGGTGTTGTCTCTTGCTCCCAAGTCTCTTTAACTATATCTAGTAATCCCCTGGGATGCCGCCCATATAACAGTTAAAATGGGGAAAAACCTGTAGAAGCCTGGGGAACCTCCCTGATAGAGAACATTAAATAGGGTAACAGAAGGTCCCAATTTCTCCCATCTGTGTCAATTACCTTTCTTAGCATACTTTTGAGAGTTTTGTTAAACCTTTCTACTAAACCATCAGTCTGATGGTGATATACTGAGGTCCTTAGTTGTTTTATGCCAAACAATTTACACAATTCTTTTGTAACCCTGGACATAAATGGAGTTCCTTGGTCTGTCAAAATTTCCTTAGGTATCCCGACCCTGCTAAACATTAGCATGAGTTCTTTTGCTATGGACTTTGCAGAGCTGTTACGAAGGGGAACTGCCTCAGGATAGCGTGTAGCATAATCAAGGATTACCAGTATATACTGATGTCCTAGCAGATTTAACCAGCGGACCCACCAAGTCCATAGCAATTCTTTCAAAAGGCACATCAATTATAGGCAAGGGCACTAAAGGGTTACGAAAATCTTTAGCAGGAGCTGTAAGTTGACACTTAGGGCATGAAGCACAATAATCCTTGATGGCTCCAAATATCCCTGGCCAATAAAACCTTCTAAGAACTCTCTCTTTGGTTTTCTCAACTCCCAAATGCCCCCCTAGAATGTGGTTATGTGCAAGATTTAATACAGTGTTTCTAAAAGTCTGGGGCACCAAAAGTTGTTTAACAATGTCTGTTCCTTTCTTCTCTACATGATATACCAAATCATTAACTGCTTCAAAATAAGGATAGGGTAATACATTTCCTGGCTGTGTCACAACATCATTTATAACCCTGATATTATTTCTTGCCTCTACCAATGTTGGATCCTCCCATTGGGCTTTTTTAAAATTACCAGTGCCACAAACCAGATCGATCAAATCATCAATATTTTCCGAGCTAGTACTTGGTACTTCATTACTCTGAGAAGGTTGATCACCTACTAATACAGGCATAGGGCAATAAATCTTTTTTTTCTCCTTTTCAATGGAACCCCCTTCAAAATCAGTTTCAGAGAAAGGAAATACATAAATATCAGAAGTTTGACATATTTCTGGAGATTCCCATAACTCCAGAAATTTTGGAAAATCTCTCCCTATCACCACCTCATGGGCTAAATTTGGTACTACACCCACACAATATTTTAATTTACCACACTGAGTCTCAATCTCCACCTCAGCTGTAGGATATTCCCGTTTATCTCCATGAACACAGATAATTCCCATTTTTTCCCCATACTCTAATACTGCATCTGGTACTAAAGATTTAGCCACTAGTGTGACCATACTTCCTGAATCAAGCAAAGCCCTAGACACTTTACCATTAACCATCACAGTACACCAATGGGAATCATTATTAACAGAGCTGTTGCTATTAGACGATAGTGAATGTGCAACATTACAGTCCATAAATTCATCTTTATCACAGTCTCTAGCAATATGCCCAACCTCATTACATTTAAAACATCTTACAGGTTGGTTATATTTAAATGTTTCCTTAATTCCTGGGGAAATGTTTCTGGTGTTTTGCCTATATACCTGCTGCTCTCTTATCCCCTTTATCCCCTGAACAGTCTTACCAGTTCTTGTAGAGCTCTGGGACTTGGGATTGTGGGGCTGATCCATTAAAGATTGTTGCAAAACTTCTCCTGAAGCTATAAATCTTTCGACCAATACAATCAACTGATCCGCTGTTTGAGGATCACCTTGATTAACCCACCGCCGCAGGGAAGCAGGTAATCCACGCTGAAACCAGTCCATCACCAGTAGTTACACTATTTTGGTATCCGAATTAACCTCTGGTTGCAGTCACTTCCTGGCAAGGTGTATAAGGTCGAACATCTGGGATCTTTCAGCATTATGAGATGAAAACATCCAGGAATGGAATCTTTGTGCACAGACTGCCGAAGTCACCCCCAGGCGTGCAAGGATTTCTGCTTTCAATTTCTCATAGTCAATGGCTTGTGCTGACTCTAAATCAAAGTAGGCCTTCTGAGGTTCACCACTAAGAAATGGCGCAAGTATACTCGCCCACTCAACTGTTGGCCATTTTTCTCTTTCTGCTGTGCATTCAAATGCCAAAAGATACACCTCAACATCATCAGCTGCTGTCATTTTTTGAAGATAATGACTAGCCCTTATTACTCTGGAACCTTGGCTGCCACCAACATATTCAGAGTTCAGTTTTTCTGATATGGCTTGAACCTCTCGTTGCAGAGTTTGTGTAGCACTTTGTTGCTCTTCCCGGGTCTTCCTGAATGTCTCAGCTTGCACAGCAGCCATCTGTTGTATCAACAATTCAGTGTTCTCCTTCTGTGATTTAGCCAGCAGCATAGCACTCTCTGACTGGGCCAAGACCAACTGTTGCAGTGCTGCACTATTTTCAGCAGCTTTTCTGTTAGTCTCCTGCTGTATAGCATTAGAATGGATCAAAGCTTTAATGACTTCCTCCATGTTGCTTGCAGATTATTATGCCCACAGACATACAACGTGGTTACCCGGATTCTCCACCAAGTGTAACAGGAACACTTTTAACCACGGTCTTCTAGGGCACAAATGCAGCACAGGACAGTCCACTGTAGTTTAAAAGGCTTTATTTTTCACAGCAACAACAAACAGGCAGTTCATTTTCAAAAGAGGGAAATCCTTCATCTGCAGCAAAGTTAAGTACTTTTAAATGTGTCCCAGCACTTCACAGCATTCCACAAGTGCATGGAAAAAATAATGTCCTTTTACAGTTCACAGGAACAAAGTCTTTTACACAGTGTAACAAACAAACACACCAGCTTCTGTAGCTGTGTAACTCTCTCTCCCAAGGCCTAAGTGAGGCTGCTATTTAAACCCTCACAACTTCTAATTAGCCACACCTGTGATTAGCTGCTGGACAGCTTCACAGCTGTCTGGGATAATGGCCCACCCTCTCTCCAATTATCCCAAACCCCAGGGACCCAGAACACAGTTTATCAACTGCATAATCAAATACACACTCTTTCTCCCTGGGGTTTTAACTGAAAGGAGAAATAGCATGTACAATGCTTGGTCTTAAATATCTTCCATTTATATCCAGGCCTTGCTTTCTGTCACAATATATACATACATATGCACGTGTATGTATGTATATATACACACCAAACAAGAGAGGATAGTGAGGGAGAAAAATACCCAAGCAATATTAATATATAAAGTTTCCTTTCTCAAATAAACACCAATAATATAGAGGTGTAGTATATACACAAAAGGTAGCTCAGTCTGCATATGAAAGTCACTGATATAGTGTGTGAATGGAGACAATACAGATCTCACCTCCTCCTCACAAAGCTCCGATAATCAACCGGTATAAGCGAGGTCCTGGGAAGGAATAGCGCCTCATCTGAACATCGGTGCAGTTATCGTTCCTTTAGCCACTTGTCAGCCATATGGTGCATCCGTGTAGACTGCTGAAATTCCACCAGAACTTTTACAGAGCAAACGTGTAACACCGCCAAACCAAGTGGCATATCCAGTGTTACTCACAGACTTCCTCCAACCGGGCGGCTCAGCAGATGATGTATTCAACGTCACTCACGGATCTCCATTAGAGGATCACAACTCTGAATTGTTTGCACACAGGTACACCACCACCAATATCCACCAACGCTTCAATACAGCTGTAAAGGCAATGCAGCATAGAGTCCTTCTGGAGATATTTAAAGGGACACAGCAGTGTACTAACGCTCTCCCAGGCAAATGATAAGTCCACAAAGAATAAAATGAGAGCGTTATGTGGAACATCCAGTTACTCCTGTATTCCATCACCTCCCGAAGGTACACAAGTCTCTCTTGAATGCCAAAGGTCGTCCAATTGTTAGTGGCATTGGGTAACTCTTTGAACACCTTTCCCAGTGGTTAGATATGATACTACATCCCTTTGTTGAGGCTCTACCGAGTTTCCTTAGGGATATTAAACATCTTATGAATTTGGTACATGATGTTACTCGGAGGGAAGGCATTCATATTTGGGCGACTGTAGATGTGAAGGCCCTGTACTCCTCTATACCGCATTCCAGAGGAATGGATGCATTGTCATTCTTTTTAAAGAATTGGTCATCCTTTACAATGGGCTTCCAGGACTATGTCCTTCGGGTGTCTGAGTTTCTGTTGACTCATAACTTTTTTGAGTCGAAGGTCAGTTTTATCTCCAGAGATGTGGGACAGCGATGGGGGCCAAGTTTGCCCCCTCCTATGCCAACCTGTTTATGGGTTGGTGGGAGCTGTCCCACATCTTTGGAGATAATAATCAGTATCGACACTGTATCACCTTCTATCGCTGTTTTATCGACGATTTGATATTCATATGGGAGGGTAATTTAACTGACCTGGAACTGTTTGTTCAAGAACTTAATACCAATGACATAGGCCTCAAATTTACTAGCGATATCCAATTGGATAAAATTAATTTTTTGGATGTAGTATTGAGTGGTAGCCTTGATGGATCTGTAAGAACCAATCTATATAGAAAACCTATATCGGGCAATTCTTTATTGCACGCAAGGAGCTGTCACCCCAAACATGTGCCGTATGCAGAAGCCAAGGGACAGCTCATGAGGGCTAAACGGAATTGCTCTGAGATTGGAGAGAGTGAGATACAAATGACAGAGGTGAGAAGACGCCTCACTCAAAGAGGCTACTCGAGAAAGGTGGTTGCCAGGGCACAGAGAAATGTAAACAAAATTAGTAGATTAGATCTACTTAAGGATAAACAACAGGACAGTAAGAGTGTTCACAGAGGTGTAACATTTGTAACGGAATATAGTACACAATACAGTATGAGGATTTTTGTAATATTATCAAGCACCATTTTGGTATGTTGATTGCTGATGATAGGCTCATATATTGTGTTAAAGAAGGGCTAAGATGCTCCTATCGAAGAAACAGGACATTAGGGAACATTCTATTTCCCACTGTTCTCCCCAAGCCTATTTCTATGGGCAGTGCTTGGCTTACCAGCAAAGGCTCCTATAAATGTGGGAGCTCCAGATGTGGAGCATGTGACTATCTAACTGTGTCTGATCGCTTTCGATCTACGGTTACTGGTAAAGTCTATGATGTAAACTTTTGCTTAAATTGCACTTCAACATATGTTGTGTACTGCATAACCTGTACATTTTGTGGTAAGCAGTACGTTGGGCTCACTACTAGAGATATTAGGACTAGGATCAGAGAACATCTATCCACCATTAGAGTGGGAAAAGCAACTACTCCGTTGGTAAACCATTTTTCCCTGACTCACAATAAGGACCTAAAAAGTTTCTCTTGGCAACCCATAGATATGGTGCCTAGACCCAAAAGAGGAGGTGATCGAGAAGTTGCATTATGCAAAAGAGAGATGCTATGAATATTTAAACTAGAAACCAGAGTTCCAAATGGATTGAACTCTGAGTTTGATCTTATAAACTATTGGGAATAGCATACGTATAAGTATTTTCTTATTATTATTCTATATCAAGAATGTAGTACCATATACATAATATAACATGTTATGTTATGTTATTAACACTACCCATCTTGGGTTAAGTTTTGTGTATCTATATATATATGAGCTTAGTTAGCTCAGGCATTAATGTATTATATCTATGTATCTGGACGTATACATACAAACTAATTGGATATTGAATTAAACCTCTAACTTTGATAACCTCATTTAGAGTGTATCTGTATATATGAACTTAGTTGGCTTTGGTAAAGTTGTTGATATCTATGTATCTAGATGTATACATACAAACTAACTTGATATTGAACAAAACCTCTAGTTCTGATAACCTCATTTTAGCTGTCTAATTTTATCCATTCCTGTATATATGGTTAGAACATATTTTGGTAATATTAGTAATATGCATAATTCTATACAGTTTACGACAAGGTACTCTCCCCTGCTCATGTATATATATTCTCTTATATATTTACAGGTTAATATGTATCTAGTTAGCTTTCGTTTTGTTTTTTGTTTTGTTTTGACTCTTTCAGTTTATAATGTGTATATTTCAGCAGTAACTAACAGGTAGATACCTATGTTCTTGTTATTTATATTCACTTATATTCCTTTAATATCCCTTGTTTTCTGTTTTTACACATAATTATTCCTAGGTATATCATGGAATTTCTCTCCTGTACATGTAGGGTGAAACAAATCTCTGGGCATATTGTTGTTTTTAACGATATGCTCTTTTAACCAATGATGTTGTTGCAATGATGTATATATGGTACACCTGTGGCTGACTCTAATATGCTATGATTATGGCCCTGCCGAAACGCGTAAGCTCTGCCAGCCAGAGGTACCCTACCTCTAGTCTGTAAAGATTTCTGCATGCCCTATATGTTTTAATCTGGCCGAATAAAGTTTATGTTTTATCTCTATATCTAACGCTCTCATTTCATTCTTTGTGGACCTGTATATATACACACACACATATGCATATATGTGCATACATGTATATTTACGTTTATATGTCTGTATATATATATATATATATATATATAGGCAAATTGTGGTCACCAAGCACTCTCGTTATCCATATAATGCCTAGGTGCAGTAACTTTAACACTGGACACTTTAACTCCAAAAGGATTGAATACCAATTTTGATTTACACTGTTTCCTGTAAAGTGATAATGATGTCTAATAACAATATGTGAATTAACATCTGGATAAGGAAGGGAGTCTATTGATACTAGATTCTGATAGGTCCACACATCTAGTAACATGACTACTCCAATACTGTTATATATTTGGTAAATAGAATTAGCTTCATGTTTTCAATCTGAATTAAATTTGTTCCAATTGTGATAATGCTGAGTTTATTTAAAAGTCTCTCTATACAGATTAAATACTAGCCAGTATATTGCTGTCAATACCCAGCCCCCCACCTCCTCCTCTGATAACTGGCTAAAATGCCAATGTTTAACGATAATGTTATATTATATATATTATACATATATTTGTTATGTTGATATCTAATGTGGAAATTATTGATGAGGAGATGTTAAGAATAGATATGGGGTGTCTCTGTATTAAGTAGAGGTCATCCTTACAGCGCTGTTCCATTATATTTGTCTAAGCATTACCGTTGCTAAGTTACGGTAATTTTTATTTCGCTTTTTGTTTCAGTTGGCCTGCTGGGGGTTCCGTAGTGCTGCCTCGCGCATGCGCAGTTGCGCGGAGTGAACGCTGCCGGAAGCCCGCCGTAGGCAGAGCTGGATGGTTTGCACCTGGGGTAAGAGGGGTTTTATGTATGTATATAAAGGACTTGCACTATGTTATTTGTTATGTTTGACAAAGGGGGAAACCCCGAAACGTTACAGATTTAATAAAGTCCACATCAGTGGTGAAATATAAGACCTATGAGTGCGGTCTCTGCTTCTGTTTATATATATATATATATATATATATACACATACATTCATATACGCACACACATATAAACACATATATTCCCATGTATACACATATATGCATATGTATATACAGTATACTTTGGAGCCCTTTCCTCTTATATACCTGGAAACAAGAAAAATAAGTTTTAATAATATTTAATATTTAATAATGTGTTTTAAGGTGTGTGTACTGTAAATATGTTCTTCAGATAGGGCAAAATGTTCTATGTATTTTTAAAATATATATTCCTTTATATATCTGTATATATCTATATCTGTATAAATGTATATAAATATATAGGTATAGATCTATATTTTTATAAAAAAACAATAATTGTAAATGTAAAATAAGCATAATTACCTTCTCGTTTAGCACTATAGGTGTAATGCGCTGTCAGTGTGCAAGTTATGAATGTTTTTTTAAATAATGCGCTTCATTGAAGTCTATGGGGAGGAAAAGTTAGTGCAGTCACAATATCCAAAGTCCTGAAGTTAGTGCAAATTGGGTTTTGTTCGACCACAAACATTTTACTTTCAACTTGTAATACACACGCTAACCTGTGCTTGTTAAAAATTTACTTCTATCGATGTTTGCGTGTCAACGAAAGCGATAAATAGCGCACAAATTTTAATCTGCCCACTACATGTAAAATTACATTTAAGTTTAACAAACCTTTAAGTTAAAATTGAAAAAACAAAACAAAAAAATAATAATATTATTTTGATATTTTATTGTAGTTTTCAATGAATAGCAAATTAGTTTTAGTACAATGTTTTGCTATATAGTTCTTTTCTAAGACACCTGGAGGAAAGAATGAACTGTCATGACCCACAGATACATTTTTTCAACTGGTTTGGGATTGACAAGGAAAAAAATAAATCATAATTACAAATAAAAATAATTACAAATAAAAATAAATACAAATATATATATATATATATATATATATATATATATATATATGTATACGTAAATGGCCCTTTGTGTAAATTGATTGTGATTCTGCAGTAAATCATTTGTGGAACAAGTTAATGTTGTATTTATAACAAAATTTAGAATCTGAGAGAAAATAAAGCTGAAAGGGATCTCGGCTGAGGTTGCGTATCTGCCACATAAAGAGCTCTCTATTCAGCAGAGCTGGGTCTATAATTACCGACACAGGAACTAGACAGGAATATGCTGAAATAGTATATATGCAAAATGTGCTAAACTCACTAGCTTACTGTCTTTCATTGCCTTTGGCAATAGAACAGGAACTACCAAAATAGCAAAAAGTTCTTCAAATATCTGTTTCATGCCGTTTGGAAAAGCAGATTTTATTAATTTGATATTCTCTGCTACTGAAAATTATTGAGTAGTAGTTTTAAGCTTCTCTGACACATACTTCATATTAATGAATGTGTTGGTGAAGATAACAAATATGATATGAATTTAATTTATTGTGTCCTATATATGGCACAATTTTGAATAGATGGGTGATTAATAAAGCCGTTTTGTATTTAAAGCTCTTTGTACAGTTAAAGAGACATAGAGGAATCCTTGGATAGCTCAGGTTCAAGTGTACCAATTGAAAACATCAGTAAACCTCAGCACAATTGATTGACAAAGTTAAACAGTCAGTTTTATGATGAAGGTGTAAGGCGAAACGCGTCAGGTCGTTAGCGCACCTCTGACCAGAAGAGTGATGTTAAACTGTTCTGATGCATTTTAAATAAAATGTAGAATTTTTACCAGTGCACCGTTGTGCCATTTTTGTTATATATTTAAAAATCACTTTATTTGAAAAGCATAAATTATGTAGCAGTGCATTATAGGGAGCTAGCTCCCAGTAGTCCATAGTTGCTCCTTAGCCTTCTCTTCAACAAAGTATACCAAGAGAATGAAGCAAATGCAATAATAGAAGTAAAATGGAAAGTTGTTTAAAATTGTTTGCTCTATCTGAATTGTGAAAGTTTAATTTTGACTGTGCCTAATAAAATATAGATTATGTATATCAGGGAAGGCCTATTGGCAGCCCATGTGCCATACAAGGCTCTCTGCACTGATTTTTGTGGTCCCTGGAAGAAAAGCAGAACTAAGAATTTGTGTCATAGATTTTGTGGGGCCATAAAAAGTGGAACTAAAATGTGTGGGGTATTAAGTGGGTAAAGAAGGTAGCCACAACTCAGAAGAGCTCTCTGAAGAGGAGAGCAGCAGACAGAGGGTACCATGAAACTTTATCTAAATTTGCCCCTGTGCCACTGGACATCTTTAGGAAATATATAATTATGCGTTTAATGGTCGTAAATTTATATGTGGCCCTTAAGGCTTCTACAATATTGATCTGCGGCCCCCTTTGAAGTTGCCATCACTATATTATACCGTGACAAAGGGTAGGATAATCTGCATTTTACTCCTCTCACCCCTCTTTCTTTCATGTTTTTTCCATATTTGCTCACACTGACCTTGTGCTTTACCTGTGGTTTCCCATCTCTTTGCTTTAGATAATAAGCCTCAGAGTCTTTCATCCTTTTCCATACTTTGGATAAAAGTGAATTTACAATTGACTGTGCTCAAGGGCAGCGTTAACTTGCTTCCTGTTTCAGTCAGTTACTATAACCATCTATGCAATAGCACAGCATTTAAAGGGCGTGGATGCCCAAATCTAACTTTCATGACTCACATAGAGCTGACAGTTTTTTTAAAATAACTTTCAATGTATTACTTTTATCAATCTCTTTGATTGAAACCTAGCTGCTTTTCATACAGGCATACTAAGGCTTTCAAATGTTTGTTGTCTTGTGCAGAGAGGGAACAATCAGGGCCTAATCCAATAGGAACTAGACTTGTATAGGGTGGGAGGGATAAGTGGCAGCCAGCATGTATTTTACCAGTCTAAACCAATAGAAAGCTGAATAGTGTGTTTAGTGTCATGGATCATGTGCAGTTAGGGTGTAAACGGGAATCTGATGTATTAAGAAAGAGTAATAAGGGTAGTAAGGCTGCATGTCATTGGTCTAAACCAGTAAGAATAAGTATTTTGCAGAGGGGGAGGGGATATAAAGAGCATCCAGGGAGTATGTCATTGGCCTTTACCAATAGGAATCAGAATTGTGGGAAGGATGAGGAGCAGGCAAAATATGTAATTGCCCTAGACCTATAGAATCAAGACTTGTCAAAGTGTTAGGGACTAGAGGAACTGACATAAACCAATCGGAAGCTTACTTGTGTAGAGAGAGGGATGGCTTTTTAATAATCAGAGCATATGATACTGATGTAAACAAATAGGAAGCTGACTTGTGTAGAAAGAGGGAGATTAAGTAACAATCAGAGCATGTGATACTGATGCTAAATCCATAGAACACCAGTGAGTCAAGACAAATAGCGCTTCTGGATAAAAAAGTTATAGTTTATGCCAAAGATACACAAAAGCTTAAAATCCAAAAAGTAACATCAGCTGATCCTAATACATCTTATGCGTTTCGGCCCCCTGGCCTTATTCATAGACATAACAAAAAACCTGTAGCTGCCCTCTTTAAATACATTATAACCAAATTGGCTATAGGATAAGCTGAAATTTTATTTGTTGATCCTTTAATTGCTCTAATTGGAACTGTTTAGGATATTTAACCCCTGGTTTACCATCTAAATATATTGGGTGTGAAGCAAGGCTGATAAATATGTATGATGTGCTGCTAATCCGCTGGATAATTATGCTTGGATGTATGTATTGCAACTCCATATGACCTACCTATATATCCTGTAAATACAAGTATGTCCACAGCACTGTATTATTCAAATTTCTTTATTCTCTGTAAATTACAGACATAAAATAGCGACGTTTCGAGTGTTGCCACTCTTACTCATGCTAGTTACAATGTATCATTTTACCCCAATTTAAAACCCTCAGTTTGGCGTCAACCACTTCCACTTAGTGGCTCTGCTGCCCTCTACTGATTACTCTTGCAAATACCACTTTAAAACCACTTTAAAATTATTTCAACATTACATGATAGAATGTAGAATACCCTAACATATAGTCTAGTTAATGAGTAGAGAAATTTAAAGAAATACCAAAATAAAATAAAATAAATTATGAATTTGTAGGATAAATTACCTGAAACAGAGTATATGTATAATGAATTTGCTGTATCTGTAACATAAATTGATTATGTATAGAATGCATTGTGGAACAGAAAGAATATGAAATGAATACTGTGTATAAGCAAACTAATTTTAGTTGATAGTTACATTCTATCATGTAATGTTGAAATTAGATATGTGCGATTCATTTCGGATCGATTCGGAAATTCGGAAAATTCGGAGATTCGGATCGATTCGAATTTCCGAATTAAAATACTGCCGAATCTACCGAATAAATCCGAATCGAATCGAATAAATCAGAAACGATTCTAATACATCCGAATCGATTCGGATGTATTCGGTGGATTCGGATGGCCGTGTATTACACTAGTATTGTACAGTATATTAGGTTTTATCACTCTGCTATGGGTTAAACCTAATATACAGTACATAATACTAGTGTAATACACAGCACATCCCACCTAACACTTACTGAAATTCCGAATCGAATCGAACCGAATCGAAACGAACCGAATTGAACCGAACCAAATTTTTTCCGAATCCGAAATAATCCGAATGAATCCGAAACAAATTCATTCAAATTTTTCCAAATTCGAATAGATCCGAACCGAAATTCGAATCGATCCGAATCGATCCAAACCGAACCGAAACGAATTTTTCGAAACTGCACAAGTCTAGTTGAAATGATTTTAAAGTGGTATTTACCAGAGTAATCAGTAGAGGGCAGCAGAGCCACTAAGTGGAAGTGGTTGGCGCCAAACTGAGGGTTTTAAATTGTGGCAAAATGATACATTGTAACTAGCATGAGTAAGAGTGGCAACACTCGAAACGTTGCTATTTTATGTCTGTAATTTACAGAGAATAAAGAAATTTGAATAATACAGTGCTGTGGACATACTTGTATTCACTATTGGAATTGGGGGAGCCAGGCAGAACCCCTGTTTTCACATGCACTACACTCCAGTTTTTGCTGTACTAACAAGCTGCTATATATCCTGTAAACCTATGATCATAAAGAGTCAGTGTGAGCATTCTTGCTAATTCATGGAAGATATAAACACTGTAAATTCAGTGATAACTAAGAGTATGAATTTGTACATAGGATTTTAAAGCTGTGAATTTATCTCAGCTTATACCCAATATGGAAAATAATCAGCTATGCACACTGACTGATGGCCATTAAATAATAGGTATAAACCAACTTACTCATTCATAGGAACTAAAGATACTATAAATATGATGGTAACTATAGGTGTATATTTGTTCATATGGACATAAAGCTGTAAACTTATCTCAGCATGTAATCAATATAGAAGTGAGTAGCTACGCACACAACGGTATCTCATATTAAAAAACATTGGGGTCTAATTTTTAAATTTCGCTTCCAAAAATTAATAATATCCCCTTCTCGTTTGCAACTGGAAAATCCAGAATGCTTCTCTGTAGAGAAGTCGACTATTCCTGTCACCTCCTCTTTGTTTGGGGCGCACTATCTCAATAACCTGCCAGCTCAAAGAGGAGACATCTTGGTTATGATGATTAATAAAATGGCGTGCTAAATCAGAACATTCAATTTTGTTTTTGATATCATTTAGATGTTCCCTAACACGTGTCCTGGCCTCCCTGGTGGTACATCCTGTATATTGGAGTCTACAGCTCACATATTCAATTGAGTAGACTATATAAGTACTACTGCAGGTACTGCAACTCTCGTGTCGATATACTCTATTTGTAATCCTGGATTGAAAGGTTGATCCCATATGTGCATGAGAGCAGGCAATACAATTGCCAAAATTACATTTGAAGTGACCCTTTACTGTAAGCCAACTGATTGTATGTGTTTCTACTTTTCTCAGATGGCTAGGGGACAGAATGTTGCCTAGGGTACAACCTCTTCTGGAGACAAAGTTGCATCCGCCATCAATATAGTCCTTTAGACTATCCTCAGCCGTAACTATGGGCAAATGCTTTTTAATTGTGCCACATATTTCATTAAACTGAGGGCTAAAAGTAGTCGAGAAGACTGGTCTTGCAGAATCAAACCTGTTTTGTTTATTTGGGGTCTTGTCACTTATCAAAATGTCCCTATCCATACGGGTGACCTCTAGAAGTGCTCGGTTAACAGTCTTGGGCTGGTATCCTCTCTGTAACAGAGACTGTCTAAATTTCTCACTCTCTATCAGGAAATCTGAGTTGTCAGAGCAGTTGCGTTTAATCCGCATAAACTGCCTTTTTGCCACACCAAACCTAGTATGTTTTGGGTGGCTGCTTCTGGCATGGAGTATTGTATTTGACATATTCGGTTTCCTGTAGAGAGTGGTTTTGATAGTATTTGTTTCTAGGACCCCCTCCAAGACTATATACTGTCCAGAATACCTGTCCAGATGAAGAGGAGGTCATCAATAAATCGTTTGTACAATTTGATCTTGTTCTTGTGTGGACCCTGATCTCCAAAGACGTGGGGCCGTTCCCACCATCCCATATAAATGTTGGCATATGCTGGTGCAAATTTAGGACCCATGGCGGTCCCACGCCTTTGAAGACAAAAATCACCCTCAAAACAAATAAAATTATGGGTTAAAAGAAAATCCAAAGTCCTGCATATAAACATCCTAAGTGGGTGATCATAATTACTATAATACTCCAATGATTCTGCTACTGCCTCTAAACCCAAATTATGTGGGATGGCCGAGTAAAGGCCTACCACATCTATTGTAAGCCATGAGGTTGAAGTATCCCATTTTAACCTATCTAAATTAGACACCAGATGTTTTTGTGTCGCGTAGGTTAGAGGGGAGCTGGAAAACCATAGGTTGAAATAAAGATTCAACCCAACTAGAGAGGTGTTCAAAGAGGGAACCGATGCCTGACACTATGGGCCTCCTCCTCACCTCCTCCAAGGATTTATGAACCTTGGGGAGGTGATGAAAAATCAGGAGCACCGGATTGGATACCAATAAATAATTATATGTGTCTAGGTCAAAGATTGTGATACTGATGTAAACTAATAGGAAGCTGACTTGCTGTAAGGTCTAATGTGAATAAGACCTGGTATGTCTCTTTAAGGATCTCAACTGCAGAATTGTAAATAATTATAAGTATATGTATCACTTGGCACTAGATCAATATTTAACATAAGATCTGTTTTATGCGTAAAGTTAAGTTATTCAATTCTTTATAAAATTTAACAACAATCAAATATACACTTGTTGTTGCAGGAATAAAGGTGAATGTAATTAAGTAACTCAAATTGTTGTTGTGGTATTCATCTGAAGTAATAAGTGCTTTAAACTGATGATGACGTCAGGAGGAAGTGTCACTAGTGCATTCACAGTAATATTGTGTAGTAACTTTGACTACGGAATACAAGTGCATTTATAACGAGTACCCAGTAAAGAAGAGGAAAGATGCTTAAAGACAGCTTGTTTCAAATAATGTGTGCAGTAACAGAAGTTAACATTCACTTGTAGATAAGTCCAGAACACTGAAGCTCCAATGAGAGGTTCAGATTTACTGACAGGCAAGATGTGGGTGTGTCTTAACTCCGGTCACGGATAACATAATAATTCCCAGTAAATGTGTTGCAAGGTAAGTATAACAAAGTCTGTTAACATCTTAGCTAAGAATGAACTTCTGAATAATTTGAGGATAAACACTGTATCAAATAAGATGGCAATTTCCCGCAAGCAAGTATAGACAATATTGCGACAAGTTCGTAACTGCACAGAGAAGTTGGAAACTGCAGCTTAAGCAGAGGTAGTCTGTATTATATCCTTGACAAAACCTTTGCAGAAAAAGTCAAAATACTTGCGATTAGTTGGTATCAAAATAGCGGAGTTGATAACAGCTTCTTAGCAGAGTAGGGGATTCAATAATCACAGGTTGCAGGAATCCTTAGGACAAAGTAAACAGAGGATACTTTGGACCTCAGTAGCTTGCTAGATACAAACAAATTAACTAAGCACCTGAGCTTGCCTGTGTAAACATTAAGTAGAGGATGTGGATTGGGCTAGCAGAGGCTGAGTTTGACAGGCAGGTAAGTGATCAGGTGTAACAACACAGGCAGCAGAGAGAGTCCTGACACTTGCGTAGTGAGAGGGAGGTTTAGTAACAATCAGAGCATATGATACTGATGTAAACCAATAGGAAGCTGACTTGTGTAGAGAGAGGGAGGTTAAGTAACAATCAGAGCATGTGATACTGATGTAAACCAATAGGTAGCTGACTTGTATAGCGAGAGGGAGGTTAAGTAACAATCAGAGCATGTGATACTGATGTAAACCAATAGGTAGCTGACTTGTATAGCGAGAGGGAGGTTAAGTAACAATCAGAGCATGTGATACTGATGTAAACCAATAGGTAGCTGACTTGTATAGCGAGAAGGAGGTTAAGTAACAATAAGAGCATGTGATACTGATGTAAACCAATAGGTAGCTGACTTGTATAGCGAGAGGGAGGTTAAGTAACAATCAGAGCATGTGATACTGATGTAAACCAATAGGTAGCTGACTTGTATAGCGAGAGGGAGGTTAAGTAACAATCAGAGCATGTGATACTGATGTAAACCAATAGGTAGCTGACTTGTATAGCGAGAAGGAGGTTAAGTAACAATCAGAGCATGTGATACTGATGTAAACCAATAGGTAGCTGACTTGTATAGCGAGAAGGAGGTTAAGTAACAATAAGAGCATGTGATACTGATGTAAACCAATAGGTAGCTGACTTGTATAGCGAGAAGGAGGTTAAGTAACAATCAGAGCATGTGATACTGATGTAAACCAATAGGTAGCTGACTTGTATAGCGAGAGGGAGGTTAAGTAACAATCAGAGCATGTGATACTGATGTAAACCAATAGGTAGCTGACTTGTATAGCGAGAAGGAGGTTAAGTAACAATAAGAGCATGTGATACTGATGTAAACCAATAGGTAGCTGACTTGTGTAGTGAGAGGGAGGTTTAGTAACAATCAGAGCATGTGATACTGATGTAAACCAATAGGAAGCTGACTTGTATAGCAAGCGGGAGGTTAAGTAACAATCAGAGCATGTGATACTGATGTTAACAAATAGGAAGCTGACTTGTGTAGAGAGAGGGAAGTTAAGTAACAATCATGACCTTTTATGTCGCTAATTTACGGCTCCTAACACAAATATTACAATGACATACTCTTAAATAAAATTACCCATAAATAAGACCACAGACTTAGCATTGGTATAAATTGGCCGCAGCTCCTTTATTAATAAATAACCATATAAAACTTTAATAACTCAATAAATAACAGTGCAAATAAATTGTAAACACATTACACATAACAGCGGTGCTAGACCTAAATATATATTTATCTGGCCGTCACTCCATCCACTGGACCCAACCGTGCAACTTGATTGAGCCCGTTATCAATAATCAACATAAGTCTCTAAAGAACCCCTTGCCCTTAGAGACCCCATCTTGAATAACCCCCAAAGGGATGCAAATACCACATGAACAATTTGGCCATAAATTACTGTAAATGTAAGGGCTAGCACCCCCGCCTACCAACTGCGACAATCACACAAGAAAAAACAATCCCAGCAAACATAAAAAACAGGGACGGGCGGGAGGGAGATGCTTCACCAACGTTTACTAACAACAACTGCTGGCTTTCCCGCTCAACCGCAAGGCTTTATCACCTTGCAGCTCCTCCCCCACTTCCTCTCAACCTCAGCCTACATTGTGCTCCGCGGTCAAAGCTCCCTCCAGCTAAGCTTTGCACCGCTTACAGGAGCCACTTGACCTTTTATGTCGCTAATTTACGGCTCCTAACACAAATATTACAATGACATACTCTTAAATAAAATTACCCATAAATAAGACCACAGACTTAGCATTGGTATAAATTGGCCGCAGCTCCTTTATTAATAAATAACCATATAAAACTTTAATAACTCAATAAATAACAGTGCAAATAAATTGTAAACACATTACACATAACAGCGGTGCTAGACCTAAATATATATTTATCTGGCCGTCACTCCATCCACTGGACCCAACCGTGCAACTTGATTGAGCCCGTTATCAATAATCAACATAAGTCTCTAAAGAACCCCTTGCCCTTAGAGACCCCATCTTGAATAACCCCCAAAGGGATGCAAATACCACATGAACAATTTGGCCATAAATTACTGTAAATGTAAGGGCTAGCACCCCCGCCACCGACTGGCCTGACACCTTCAGTCCAGTCCCGCCAACCCCACCAAAGAACCAACCGCCTCTTTAAAATCGAGCAAGAACAACTGCAGCCCAAAATCATTAAGATGCACTCCATCAGGTAAATAAAATTCGCCCTGACCAACCTCAGCTAAGTCTGGATGATGAACCACCGAGCCCCCAAGTCTCCTGACAAATGACCCCATCAACTTATTAACTTTGCGCCTGCTTTTATCAAGGCGCACTGGGTCCCAAGCCGCCCTCCAAACCATCCTAGGTAAAATGTCCGACCATACAATTCTCATCTTAGGGAATAACTCCACAAGCCTTCCAATGTCCCTCTTCATGCTTCTCACCAATTCCCTCTGAGGCAGAAAACCAAGATCATTGCCCCCCGCGTGGATCAACAACACCGTTGGATGCTGGTAGCGTCTGCAATAATCCACCACTAGCGGCAACAACCTGTCCCAACGTAGCCCCCTGACACCAAACCATTTGACCTCACATCTCGACTTAGGGATACCCAACTGCAATCCATCCACTTTGGCTGCAGCCGCTCTTCGAGCCCAATAAATGAAAGAATGGCCAACAAGCCACAAACGATCGACACCTAAAACACAAAGAAGAGAATAACAACACCACCAGCCTAAACTCCTAAATCAGGGCGAACATACCGGCGATAGCGGGCGGAACACCACCGGCCAATGCCTTTAACCACTGAATCAGATAAACCCCTCACCGAAGCCTCAGTTGCCGCCCCTATGCGGAAGGAATGTGACCCAAAATCCCTGCTATTAAAACCCAACCTGCACAATGATTTGTTAAGAACCGCCCGAAATTGGAATTGCGACAACGGCCTACCATCAACATGAACCAACAACGAACCCCCCATAACCGGACGTACCTGAAAATACTCAAACAAACATCGCCAAGGACACACTTCCAGACCACTCGGAAAAAGGACCACCGTTCTGCCCTTACCCAGCTGGTCAGTCTTACTCCTCCTCAAAAATATCTCCACCTTGTAATCAAACAACGCCACATCCGAAAAAGCCAAACCCCCCATAGAAACCAAATTCTTACTAACCAACTCCGAAATACGAAAGGCTCCAAAGAAAGCCAGAACAAACGCCACCCTAAACAAACACACCTCAAAATCAGACAAACACACCAAAGGTAACACCATATACACCTGCTGCAACAGCGAAAAAGTAATAGGTCGCCTATGGTCAGGGAAGGGACCACCCAACCCTTTCTTCAAGCCCTTCAGCACCTGACGAACACAAAAACCTTTGGTAATATCTCCCAGACCCAAGAGTTTGAAGCGGAAAGCCAATGCCGCCAAACGCCTGTCCATAGCGGAATGTGACAACTGAGAAACACCCCATTCCCACATCCAGTCAAGCAACGCACCAGTACCATCAACCTCCCCTTCACGTAAACCCTGGGACAACAACCTATTCTCCCACTCCAACCACACTCTTGAATAAGCTGCCCAAGTACCTGGTGCCAATGAGTTCTTCACCAGTCCAGCCAGTCCTCCACCCCAAGTCGCCACAAGAAACTCGGACACGGGCATCCCTCCTCGTCTGCATGTGGTACCAATTCCCGGAAACGCTGCCACTGAAACCGAGAGAGGGAGTCTGCTATTGAATTACAGACACCAGGAATATGTTTGGCCTTCAGGCAAACATTCATTCGCAAACATTTCAGGACAAGCAAACGCAACAATCTCAACACAGGCAGAGACGTAGCCGTCAGTGTATTCAATGCATACACAACTCCCATATTGTCGGAAGAAAAAACAACGGCCCGATTCCTCAACTCTCCCTCCCAGACAAACAGGGCAACCACAATAGGGAACAACTCCAGAAACACCAAATTCTTCACCAGACCCAAGGAAAACCATTCCTCGGGCCACCGAGCTGCACACCATCTGCCCAGGAAATAAGCACCGAAACCACAACCACCGGCCGAATCTGTCACCAAACCCAGCTCCTCATTAGAGACCCTCACTGCCTGAATTAACGCTGAGCCATTAAAACCTAACAGAAATTGTCTCCAAACCCTCAAATCATCCTTAAGCTCCCTGGAAAGCCGAACAAAATGATGCGGCTTATTCACACCAGCCGTAGCTAAAGATAATCTCCTACAGAAAACCCTCCCCATAGGAATAATTCGACACGCGAAATTCAGCTTTCCCACCAGGGATTGCACCTCTCGAAGCGTAACCTTCTTCAATAACAACGAACGGTCAATGACCTCCACCAAATCAGAAACCTTATCCCTAGGCAATCTACATTCCTTGGCCACAGAGTCAATGGTAATGCCCAAAAACTCAAGGGATGTCACCGGCCCCTCAGACTTTTCAAACGCAATGGGCACACCGAAATCGGCCGCAACCTGATAACAGACATCCCGTAAGAGTATACAATCCTCTGAACCCGCCGGACCCACAAACAAAAAATCGTCAAGATAATGCACCAATGACGAAAGGCCCGCCCGTTCAGAAACAACCCACTCCAGAAAAGTGCTAAACTGCTCAAACAGCGAGCAGGATATGGAACACCCCATGGGCAAACACAAATCCACATAGTAGGCACCATCCACGCAACAACCCAACAGATGCTGCGAAGTCGGGTGCACAGGTAGCAATCTGAAAGCTGCCTCAATGTCTACTTTAGCCAGTAAAGCAGCGGCACCAGCTTCCCTGACTAGGTTAACCGCTTGGTCAAACGACGCGTACTTAACAGACGACAACTCCTGAGGAATGCCATCATTAACAGATCCCCCTTTTGGAAATGATAAATGATGAATGAGCCTGAATTTACCAGGCTCCTTCTTAGGAACCACCCCAAGAGGTGATATCCGCAAATCAACCAAAGGAGGGCGATCAAACGGGCCCGCCATTCTACCTAACTCAACCTCCTTCATTAGTTTTTCAACGACTACCCCAGGCCACAAACGAGCCGACTTTAAGTTACCCCTAAAAACCCCACAACCCCCTTGTGATGGAATCACAAAGCCAAATTGAAAACCGTGAAAAAGCAACGCCGCCTTATCAAAACAACCCTTCCGCCTAGCGTACAGGGCGAGCCAAGGCTCCATCGCGGCGAGTCTCACCGGGGTCGCCCCCTTTGTCAGACGCGTCCCCAACCCCGCTTGGTTTACCCTTACGGAAACACTTCGCATAGGAATGTGCACCCCCACACCCTGAACACTCGTGTTTAAACTTGCACGCAGCTCCCCACTTGCAAAACTTTTCATTATAGGCAAAGCAACAACCTTTTCTGACCGTGGCAGGGGATCCCCCGATGGAGGCGCCACCGGCTCCTGATCGAAAGGACTGGGAAGATCTTAGAGGCGTCATGATTTTTAGCCACAACCCCATGTCACGGTCGTCCCACCGCATTTCCGGCTTAACTGACAAGCGCTGCCTGAACTGCTCGTCGTATGACCACCAAGCCATACCCCCATACGTCCGCTGAGCAGAAGACACCTCATCAAGATAACAAAAAAGCGCTGCACCCTGGTCAGGAAATTTACTCGCAAACACATTAGCATATATCAAAAATGCCTGAGACCAGTTAGAAAATGTTTTCGGCAACTTCCGATATCTCTTTTTCCTCTCCTCCTCCTCTTTCTTGGCCACGTCTTTCTTAGAGTCCTCCGGGATCTCGAAAGACTGCTCAAGCGGGAGAAGAGAGAAAAATTCAATAAATTCCCTCTTATATATCTTTTCCTTCACCTCAGAGGTCAAGTGCATCCCCAACGGCCCGATTGAGCAGAGACACGACCGAGACATTGCTGTATCAGCCACCCTCAACTCAGCTCCCTCACCCTGCCTCGAGACCAGCCCGGAAGACCCCACTATAGGCCCGGAAGTCTGCGCCACCACCGCGCCACCACCCCCTGAGACACCAGGGACCGCCACACTGCAGTCCTCCACCCTCTCCACAACTGATACACCCGCCGACCTGTCAACAGGGACCCACGCCCTCTCTACTCCAACCCTTTGCGCAGGGCCAACTCCTTCCAATTTAGCTAACAACACTTTCAATCCCTCCACTACACTCCCTGTCACTGAGTCACAATCCACACTCCTAACACCACACAATGTAACATCACTCCCCCCCACATTCAACAACCCTTTCTCACCTGCTGAAGTGCTCTCCGTAGTCCTGATGCCTGAAGGACCGCTGAAAGTTGCCTGGAGCCCGCTGCTGCGTTGCCCCGTAATCTCTCGACCACCTCCAGTAGAAGTGACAGCTGGCCGTCCCTGTTGTGCCAACTGCCGTGGTTGATCCTGAAAAACAGTAGAACGTGAATACATATCCAGGGGAGGAAAAGGTCTGCTACCCCTTCCCCCTCTTTGCCGGCTGTTACTCCGAGCCGTACCAACTCCCCTACCCCTCTTGGGAGCTCCCCCACCCTCACTACCAGGCCAATCAACGTCCACCACAGGCCGTCTTCTTGACCCCTCCCTATGTACAACTCCCCGTCCTCCTGGCCTATGTGGCCGACCCCTGGCACCTATACCCCCTTGAGTGGCCGCCGTATACACCCGGGCCCCACTCTGTTCCCTTGCCAGCTCTGAAACCCCGCCCGAGACACCACACCTCACCTCCTTATGCCCAACAGGCCGCACATCCTGCTGTGGACCGTCATCAGGCTCCAAACGAATAGAATCCGTCCAGGAGCCGTGCAAGCCAGAGAAATCCTCCTCAAGGCCGTCGAAGACATCCTCCCTCAAAGATGGGCCAGGTTGAGGCCCTGGCCGTCGTTCAGATGGGCTATGCTCTGGAAGAGAAAAGCTAACATGTGAGCCACACACCCCAACCTCCTCCCTGAACCTGGCCGTACCCCCTCCCCCCACAGCATGGTGAACAGACACAGGCCTAGGACCCACAGAAACCCTCTCAGCTGACCCCCCAAAACGGCTAACATTCCTACTGGAGGACCCAGGGGAGGGAGGAACACACTCCTCATCAGAGGAGTTTAAAAATAAGTCCATCTCCCCAGGGCCCAGCTCCAACTCCTCACATTCCTCCCCAGACCCATACTCCAGATCAACAAGCCCCCCCCCTTGTGGCCTCACTGCCCAACTCACATCACCCCCACTAAACTGGCTAGGACACCTAGGACTAAGCTGGAGAGAACCCAGGCCTAACTCACTCTGCCTGACCTTGGGACCACCAACCACCAATGCTGTCGTGGCCTGTCCCTCCTCTCCCTCACTACCACTGCTCACTGCTACCCCACTACCAGGAACCAGGGAGCCACCCTGTCCGTCACGGCACCTCCCAGAAGGCCCCTCTCCCCCCAGATCAGGCCCTGCCAGGCCGTGAGCCACCTTACCCCTACCTCCAGATTTAGTGGCCAGGCCAGCAACGGACCTCCGCTCCGGATCACTGCCGCTCACACCGGGTGATGACGTCATCGGCACTGGACCCACACCCGCCGGACCCGCCAATACCGCTGCCTCCGCACTCCTCCTAACCGGAACCGGACCGGATCTCCTTGTCGACGACGCCCTCCTGCTGACCTCAGGGCTGAGACGCGATGGAGGCCTGGATTGCCTGGTGGACCTCTTCCTGGGAACCGACCGCTCCTGCACCGCCACAGCCTCTACCGGAGCCCCCAGCAATGCTTGGACCTGCTCAGATAGCCAGGTAGGTCCCTTCGATTCTGCAGCCTCCTTCAGCCGCCGGAACAAGTCTTCCATATCAGCCATAACGCAGGCTGAGCGAGAAAGCCAACAGCTGCAGATGCTTCACCAACGTTTACTAACAACAACTGCTGGCTTTCCCGCTCAACCGCAAGGCTTTATCACCTTGCAGCTCCTCCCCCACTTCCTCTCAACCTCAGCCTACATTGTGCTCCGCGGTCAAAGCTCCCTCCAGCTAAGCTTTGCACCGCTTACAGGAGCCACTGAGCATGTGATACTGATGTAAACCAATAGGTAGCTGACTTTTGAGTAACTGTATTGTCTAAGACAGTTGTTGTTAGCAGTTGTTGTTGCACCAGTTTTAAGCAGTGGCTAGAAGCAAAATAAATAGCTGATTTAGACTTAAACTTGGACTGAATTATTTAGATGACATTTTTAAGATGAGGATGTCTCTGCCTAACTAAAAGATATTGCGGATCCTACTGCCTCTCCGCTACAATTGGTGGCAACTTAGCGACGGGTTAGTCCTCATAGCCCAGAAGAGCAAATACACATCCGGAGCTAATGGGAATTCAGTATGAGAGGCTGAAAAGAGCCACCCTTAAAGACCTGCTAGAACAACTGTACAGTGAGTTGTTATACTGTTAAGTCTGGGAAAAGTAAAGTTGAAGGGAAAGTGTTGCTTCAAGGAATAATTGTGAGTTACTGCACACACAGCAATAATCAGACTGAGCAGACAGACAGAGAACACAGCTTGCTTGTTACGGGACTTAAAGGGACAGTCTAGACCCAATACTTATTCTTTATCACTTATTGTTACATACCAGACAAGCATCTTGCAATGTGCTCCACATCTATAAGCTTGTAAGAAGTACATGAAACTTTTAAATAATCATTGTTTGTTAGCAACTGAAAATGGCCGGCAAGCTCCGCCCACAGCTTTCTTCTTGCCCAGTTAGCTGATTTCTTGTGTGACAGTTTAGCAGTGCACGTTTATATTTTTCAGTTAGCTATTTCAAATTGCACATGTGCAATTTTTTTGCCTCAGCCAGAAATGCAGGGGACATTTATTGTAGGTGGACCGGCATCAGTTCCTAAAACTAGCATTAGCTATTGTGGCTGTCTAGTGGCAGTTCTGTTTGCTTTTTGCTTGTGATTTTTTTCTACTGCAAGTGATTATTATAATATAATCTTTATAATCTGATTATGCTATTGTGAATAAAGTCTGATGAAGTTGAGGTCCTCACTACTTATGAATAATTATAAAACAATGGTTGTCCTCATCTCACAGTCTGTGCAGGCAGACATGGCTCTGCACCTCCCCCTCAAATAGGGCTAGATTATAAGTGAGTCGCAAAAGGTTTTGCGGTATTGATATCGTGTTTTTGCAAGCCATTTTCATTGCGCTGATATTACAAGTTGAGCAAAATCAAGATTGCGCTAGCATAATCGCCTTTTATGCTTCAATCCTTACCGTGATCTCAGAGCTGTGGTTAATCGTTTTCCGAAAAAAAATAGTCTCACAAAACACATCAAAAATACATTACAAAGTACACTTACACTCATAATAACACTGTCAAATAAACATTATTTTAAAAAAATATTGCACAAAAAAATTATAAGGGATCAAAGATATGAGATCTCAGGTGTTAGAAAAAAAGCCACCAAATTACTTTTACATAGAGATACATACAGATGAGGTTATTATAGTATGTGATTATTTTTGTGCATTTTACAGTATGCGATCAGGTATGCAGATATTAGAAAAAACATGTTAAAGAACATTGGAATATGAAATATTCATATTTTCATGTCAGGTTTGCGCTAATGAGTATTTGTCATGGCGTTTGCTCGACAGAGTGGGTCTTTTTTTTCCCCTTTCCATTGATTTCTATTGGGGAATACATTCATGTGAAAACGCAAGTTAGTTTTTTTTCCCGCTATTTGGGTTACCGCTAGCGCAAAAATATTTTTTTCGAAACTTGTAAAACTAGCGCAACCTGACTAACGCAAAAAGCTTAACACTAGCGGAGTTTTTGCGATCGCGGAAAAAAACAAAAACATATCACTTGTAATCTAACCCTATGTATATAGTAATAAACAAATTAATTATATAAACTTATTCTCTTACCTAAATAGAGAAGTTGCTTCTTCAGATGGCAGTAAGCTGAAGCAAGACTAGGCAGGCACATAGACAGTCAGGGACAGACAGACACACATATACATAGTCCAGAATAGCCAGACAAACACATGCAAGTGCACATGCACAAACACACATGATCAGTCATTGAGATAACTTGCAGACTAGCCCATGATCTGACTAAAAAGTAAGAATTCTTGTGACTCAGTTTTGTTAGTACAGAGATTGTCAACCATGTCATAAGGAATTAACTATATTAGAGAAAAACTCTTTATTCACACTAAACAATATTTTGTGTATGTACTTCTAAATAATGGCTTGAGAAGCCTTCCAATGGGAATTAACTGCTGCAACTTTACTATATTGACTCCTAATCTGGAAATAATATGTATTTAAAGTGCCATAAAAAAAATTGAGATCTGTGCATATCCTAAAAGGGCTAATTAAGTAAAAATAGTTTGCATAAAAAAATTGTTAAAAAATTGCAGGTAAAAATGGTAAAATAACTCAAAAATAAGTTACTTAGCCATGCAGTCTGGAGAAGTCTGATCCACCCCCCCCCCCTTCTCAGTGTTTAACATCAGAAACACAGCCATTGTATTTTAACTGAGTTCACATCAGCTTATTTTCTTCGTAGGCATGCTCCAGCAGATAATAACTGCTAAAGTCTTGCATTCTACCAAAGCGAAGGTGGATATAGATGCAGCCATAAAAGGAATTGTGTGTGTGTGTGTGTGTGGGGGGGGGGGTTAGAGCTGTACAATTTGGAAACAACAGAAAGGGTTAATGGTGAAGCACTGCAGTATAAATGTGCAGGTAAAGTAATTAAAGTGCATATAAATATTTTGTCTATATCCTAACTTGTTGTATGTTGATTTAATTATTATTTGGGAGACATTTTTCCATATTTTGCAAGTTAATTTAATGGATAAAATTAATAAAAAAATACCAAGCATATAAATATTTTTTGGAATATTATCTGTTCTAAAGTGGCAATAACTTTATTCCAATAGGGTTCCATTTCGGAACATAACTACATGTGCAAATTAACGGTTGCCTTTCCACCATTTTCACAGGGTTTTCAATAAATTTATGTAATCTCGTGTGAGATGCCAAAAACCACCTCATCATTACCTTTTACATTGAATTTTAAAGCTGTACTTGAAGAGGATGGTGTTTTAGTGCTTTTTACTTTTTTAATGATTTTCCTATTAGCACATGCACACACAAACACAGATGCACATACACATATACACTTACACACATACACAGTCACACACATACACACAAATGCACATTCAAACACACAGATGCAGTCACACAAACACAGATGCACATACACATATACACTTACACACATACACAGTCACACACATACACACAAATGCACATTCAAACACACAGATGCAGTCACACACACACAGATGCACAGTCACACAGACAGATGCAGTCACACATAGACACACAGATGCACAGTCACACACACATACACAGATGCACATTCATACAGACAGATGCACAGTTACACACACACAGATGCACAGTCACACAAACAGATGCACAGTCACACACACATACACAGACAGATGCACAGTCACACAGACAGATGCACAGTTACACATACACAGATGCACAGTCACACAGACAGATGCACAGTCACACACATACACACAGATGCACATTCACACAGACAGATGCACAGTTACACACACACAAATGCACAGTCACATGCACAGTCACACACATACACACACAGATGCAGTCACACAGACAGATGCACAGTTACACACACACAGATGCACATTCACACAGACACATGCACAGTCACACACATACACAGTCACACAGACAGATGCACAGTCACACACATACACACACAGATGCAGTCACACAGACAGATGCACAGTCACACACATACACACACAGATGCACAGTTACACAGACAGATGCAGTTACACACAGACAGATGCACAGTCACACACATACACACACAGATGCAGTCACACACACAGATGCACAGTTACACACACACACAGATGCACAGTCACAGACAGATGCACAGTTACACACACACAGATGCACATTCACACAGACAGATGCACAGTCACACACATACACACACAGATGCACAGTCACACACATACACACACAGATGCACAGTCACACACACACATACATACACACAGATGCACAGTCATACACATAGATGCACACAGATGCACAGTCACACACAGATGCACAGTCACACACATAGATACACACAGATGCACAGTCACACACACATACACACACAGATGCACAGTCACACACACACAGATGCACATTCACACAACATAAATATACATACATTATGTTTTTTGAAACAGGAATTATTTAATAGATTACATTTTCATTTAGCAATTCCTAATAGGCATCATTTTTTTTAGTTTTATACAGTCTTTCAGATAGTGTTTTTTTTTTATCTTGGCAACTTCTAGGGCTAAGAAGTGCAGAAGAATACATTATAAATACCTAGAGAGCATACCAGAAGCAATCTGTGTCGGTTCTTTGCAGTCCTATCTACAGGTTGCTTCTTTTAGATAAGAGTTGTTTGTTTTTTACTTCAGCCAGAATCCTTTGAAGCACCCGTTGTGCAGGGAACACTGATCCTTCACACATGACTACACAAGGGGTCGTCTGTACATTTACAGACATTTGTGATAAGCAAGTGTGAGGGTTTGAGTTTGTATTTGAAATGAATCATTGTGGTAAAGAGCCGTGCAGATGACCCCTTGTGCAGTGAGGTGTGAATAGTGTTCGCTGGACACCGGCTGTTTTACAGTTTTTTTTAGACCGGAACTAAGAAGTCACAGACAAATCTGTAAATACAGAAGTGACAGGCACATGTTTTTTACTTAAAAATAAAGAGTAAAAGTTTGCTGTGTAGATGTGATAATAAACTTCAGAATACTGCTGTTCAGCAGAAAAACAACCAGAAATTGGACAGGGAAAATAACGAGGACTATTTTTAAAAAATAAACAGATTAAGAATTGAATTATGTTAAGAAAAAATATAAACCATTGCCAAAAACTTTTGCTATAAAATTACATCTAACAATACAGACTCTTTAATATCTACCTTTAACCACTGTGCCCTGATTAATTTGGCTGACATCTAGAGGCAGATACTAGCGCCCTCCCAACATGCTGCCTCTAATTCAAGAAAGCACAGCAGTCTCACCAGGGCAGCGCAATTCCTACTTGCTCCGTGACTTTAGAGACAGAATTTTTATTCATCATGCGTGCAGGTTTTTTTTTACTCTTGTGTGTGGGTTTTTAAAATTTGTAATATGTGCCTCCCTTGAGTCGTAGTAAATCCCCCAGGCTCTAAGAATAAAAATGCCCAAAGCAAATGTGAGGGAAAAGGTTTAGGATAAACTAACAACCACCGGGAGCCTCAGCCTTCAGCACAAAGAGAGGGAAGGAGAACACCGCTTTTACATGCAGTGCTATGCAGAGTAGTGCTCAGTTAAACTCTTAACGGAACGAAAATTACAACCAACAATAATGGGGAATCTTTAAGAAGCAACACATCAGTGTTTCAACCACGCATGCGCAAATCAGCGTGTGCGAGCATGGCAACTTATTTACGAGTCGATCTTTATTGGAGAAGACCTAACATAAACAACTGCGTGCAAAAGGTGGGTGGAGCCTGGTGGCCATTTTAGGCAGTTTACAACTAAAAGTGTTATACATTTTCAGCTACTACCTTCCAGCTGCTGTTCAAAGGACTTGGTGCAGGACGCATATTGTATGTGTTTACATAGATAGGCAAAACTTATGTTTGGGTGTAGACTGTCCCTTTAAAAAAGCGACTTCTTGAGGAGGGAGATTATTACAATACTGACCGAGATGGACGGAGTACCAGGGCCCGAAGGAACCAATGAGCCCAGCATATCAGACCGAACTCCCGAAGAAGCAAGCTTTGACCGGGCGGTTAAAATAAGACTGGCACATTATGGCCCCAACCTGACTCCCGAAATTATCGACCGGGTCATAGCAGCTGTGGATGCCAACCTACTTCGCCAAAGCAGCGCTGCAGCAGCCCAAGTCACAGCAACCCCAGTGGAAAAGAGAAAGGTACATTTTGCAGCTTTTAAAAACTTCATTGAAACAGAAGAAGAGATTGATGGGTACCTTGCGGATTTGGAAAAACAATGTGCACTGCACAAGGTACCCACAGAGGTCTGGGTCATGATATTATCTGGAAAATTATCCGGCCGGGCCAGCAAGGCTTTTCGGGCCATTCCAGATGAGGAAGTCAGGGATTATAATGTTGTAAAAGAGGCTCTGCTCTCCAGGTATGCGATTACACCGGAGGCATACAGGAGACGGTTCAGAGACACTGTTAAACTAGCTGGAGATTCCTACGTTGAGTGGGCATATAAGGTGCACCGCACAGCAGCTCACTGGCTAGCGGGGTGCCAAGCCGTTTCTGGGGAAGAGGTGCTGCAGCTATTCCTTTTGGAACATTGCTTCGACAAGTTATCCGCAGGAGTTAGAGAGAGGGTTCGGGACCGTAAACCCTCCACCCTGCATGAAGCTGCTCGCCTGGCAGATGAGTATACGGATGCCCGCAAACTGGACACTGCTACCACTAAGATCCCTGCCAGAGTGGAGTACAGACCCACAGTCACCCCAGCAGCTACCAGTTACCAACCCCCGGCGCACCGCTCTACCACACCGCCTTCAGCCACAAACTATCCTCAGACAGCCCAGTTCAACTCACGGGATTACTCACAGCCTATTCGGTGCTTTGGATGTAAGCGACTAGGGCACAATTAGGTAGCTGACTTGTGTAGAGAGAGGGAGGTTAAGTAACAATCAGAGAATATAATACTGATGTAAACCAATAGGAAGCTGACTTGTGTAGAGAGGGGGATGGTTAAGTAACAATCAGAGCATGTGATACTGATATAAACCAATAGGAAGCTGACTCATGCAGAAAGAGGGAGGTTTAGTAACAATCAGAGCATGTGATACTGATGTAAACAAATAGGAAGCTGACTTGTATAGGAAGAGGGAGGTTAAGTAACAATCAGAGCATGTGATACTGATGTAAACAAATAGGTAGCTGACTTGTGTAGAGAGAGGGAGGTTAAGTAACAATCAGAGCATATAATACTGATGTAAACCAATAGGAAGCTGACATGTAGAGAGAGGTAGGTTTAGGAACAGCCAGGCCATATAATACTGATATAAAAAAATAAGAAGCTGACTTGTGTAGAGAGAAGTTAGTTTAGGAACAGCCAGGCCATATAATACTGATATAGACCAATAGGAAGTTGACTTGTGTAAAGAGAAGGCGGTTTAGGAACAGCTAGGCCATATAATACTGATATAGACCAATAGGAAGCTGACTTGTGTAGAGAGAGGTTAGTTTAGTAAAAGCCAGGCCATATAATACTGATATAAACCAAAATGAAGCTGACTTGTGTAGAGAGAGGTTAGTTTAGGAACAGCCAGGCCATATAATACTGATATAGACCAATAGGAAGCTGACTTGTGTAAAGAGAAGGCGGTATAGGACCAGCTAGGCCATATAATACTGACATAGACCAATAGGAAGCTGACTTGTGTAGAGAGAGGTTAGTTTAGGAACAGCCAGGCCATATAATACTGATATAGGCCAATAGGAAGCTGACTTGTGTAAAGAGAAGGCGGTTTAGGACCAGCTAGGCCATATAATACTGATATAGACCAATAGGAAGCTGACTTGTGTAGAGAGAGGTTAGTTTAGTAACAGCCAGGCCATATAATACTGATATAAACCAAAATGAAGCTGACTTGTGTAGAGAGAGGTTAGTTTAGGAACAGCCAGGCCATATAATACTGATATAAACCAATAGGAAGCTGACTTGTGTAAAGAGAGGGCGGTTTAGGAACAGCTAGGCCATATAATACTGATATAAACCAATATGAAGCTGACTTGTGTAGAGATAGGTTAGTTTAGGAACAGCCAGGCCATATAATACTGATATAAACCAATAGGAAGCTGACTTGGGTAGAGAGAGTGCGGTTTAGGAAGAGCTAGGCCTTATAATGCTGATATAAACCAATAGGAATCTGACTTGTGTAGAGAGAGGTCAGTTTAGGAACAGTCAGAGCATGTGATACTGATGTAAACTAATAGGAAGCTGACTTGCATAGGGAGAGGGAGGTTTAGCAACAATCAGAGCATATGATACTGATGTAAACCAATAGGAAGCTGACTTGTGTAGAGAGAAGGAAGTTTAGTAACTATCAGAGCAGGTGATACTGATGTAAACCAATAGGAAGCTGACTTGTGTAGAGAGGGGGATGGTTTAGGAACAGACAGAGCATATGATACTGATCTTAAACAATAGGAAGCTGACTTGTGTAGAGAGAGGTAGGTTTAGGAACAGCCAGAGCATGTGATACTGATGTAAACCAATAGGAAGCTGACTTGTGTAGACAGATGGGGGACTTAGTAACAGCCAGGGCATATGATACTGATATAAACCAATAGGTAGCTGACTTGTGTAGCGAGAGGGACGGTTTAGGAACAGCCAGAGCATATAATACTGATGTAAACCAATAAGAAGCTGACTTGTGTAGTGAGAGGAACGGTTTAGGAACAGCCAGAGCATGTGATACTGATGTAAACCAATAGGAAGCTGACCTGTGTAGAGAGAGGGACGGTTTAGGAACAGCCAGAGCATACTCATGTAAACCAATAGGCAGCTGACTTGTGTAGAGAGAGGGGCAGGTTTAGGAGCAGCCAGTGGATGTTATACTGATGTAAACCAATAGGTAGCTGACTTGTGTAGAGAGAGGTTAGTTTAGGAACAGCCAGGCCATATAATACTGATATAAACCAATAGGAAGCTGACTTGTGTAGCGAGAGGTTAGTTTAGGAACAGTTAAGCCATATAATTCTGATATAAACCAATAGTAAGCTGACTTGTGTAGCGAGAGGGAGGTTTGGTAACAGCCAGATCATGTGATACTGATGTAAACCAATAGGAAGCTGACTTGTGTAGCGAGAGGGAGGTTTAGTAACAGCCAGAGCATATGATACTGATGTAAACCAATAGGAAGCTGACTTGTGTAGCGAGAGGGAGGTTTAGTAACAGCCAGAGCATGTAATACTGATGTAAACAAATAGGAAGCTGACTTGTGTAGCGAGAGGGAGGTTTAGTAACAGCCAGAGCATATGGTACTGATGTAAACCAATAGGAAGCTGACTTGTGTAGAGAGGGCGGTTTAGGAACAGCTAGGCCATTTAATACTGATATAAACCAATAGGAAGCTGACTTGTCTAGAGAGAGGGCTGTTTAGGAAGAGCTATGCCATATAGTTTGAAATCAGTTGGAAGTTTCTGTACTATACAGAGAACTCACATGTGTGTTTTAAATCACTATTTTGTTTTCAGTTATATTATTTATATTAGTGTTTTAGCCCAGAAGTGTATATATATATATATATATATATATATATTTTTTTTTTTTTTTTGTACATGTAAGTCTTTCAGAATCCAGTACTTAGTGAAATTCTTGTAACATTTTTAGCAGTTTGATTTTGGTGAAATATGATAAAGGGTTAATCGCGGGTGTTTGCGCGCATCAGAAGTAGCATGCGTATTACAAGCTGAAAGTAAACGTGTTCAGTTGAACGCAATTGAATTTAACGTGCGTTAGGTTAGCGTGACTTCAGAGCAGGGCCGGACTGGGACCTAAAAAGGCCCAGGCATTTTAGGGCAAAGAGGCCCACCCCCCTTCGCTCACCATTTCTTATTTAACCGTACTTTAGGTAGGGTGTCCGACCTTAGCTGGTGCAACAGAAGCCTAGAAACTGATTTCTTAGTTGAGGCATGCTACATATTAAATAATTGTTACCTAAATATGTTTTTTCCAATATATCATGTTTGTAGAACATCTTCTCTATAGCATACATGTCTGAGTGAAGCCATAGCTAAAATGACATTCCACTAAATCAAAAATTTCTCTTTAAACAAAAAAATATTTGCACAAATAAAAAAGTAAAGAGTAGACAATTTAAACAGTATTTTATACTGCATGGAATAGAGTTTCTTGGGCCTAGTTAGTGTAAATATTTCCTTGTAAACAATCTTATACATAATATAAATTATATGTCCATTTAACTTAGAATAGGACATCATAACTTCTTGAAAGATTGTACAGATTGGGCTCAGTGGCAGCTGGTGGGTTTTGAAGATGGTGGGGTGCTGAGACCAACCAGGACCTTCCCCCTTCTATGCCCATCCCCCACCATTTTTGTTATTGCCATATAGAGATTTTTTTTCTCTCAATTACACACACATACACACAGATAACTAATAAAACACATATAACTCATATAAAAACATACAGCTATGGAAATAAGACTGTAAAATAAATTATGTCTTGGGACTTTAAAATGTATACTGTCTGAATTTATATTTCATATGGGGTAGGTAGACAGTTTAGAAATATGTCACTTTTAATTTTGAATATTTTTCATCTTCTGCATAAATATCATAATGTTATTAAAACAAAACTGTATAAGTTGTGCAAAATTTGCACAACCTTTTCTTATAACTCCTTTTACACATTCACTGATGTTCTTGAGAAACACTGATCTACTGACACTAAAATTCCTTTAAGCAACTTTTTTTCAAATATATATATATTTTTTTTTGTTTTTAATATATTGAACATTATGGAAGACAATATTTTATCAAATGACAATCAGTACATTATCAAATCTTACATTATGGTAAACTGCAGAAATGCAGCAGTATTTAAGCCACTATAATATATATAATGTATTATATATAGAGACAGCAACAACCTATCTGCTATAGTTCTCTGCCAGTTTTATTTTACAGATTATATATATATATATATATATATATACACACTCAATCTTGTAGTATAAAACTAAGATAACAGAGATAACATAAGTGGTAAATGTCACAATAAGTGATTAACTTTGGACCATAGCAGTATACATTATCCCTGCTTTGTGTAGCTTTAAAGGGACAGTCTAGTATAAATTAAACTTTCATTATTCAGATAGGACTTTTAATTTTAATCAACTTTCCAATTTACTTTTATCATCAAATTTGCTTTTTTCTCTTGGTATTCTTAGTTTAAACTAAACATAGGTAGGCTCATATGCTAATTTCTAAGCCTTTGAGGGCTTCCTCTTATCACATGCTTTTTAAATCTCTTCAACACAAAGAGACAGAAAGTACACGTGGGCCATATAGATAACACTGTGTTCAGGCACAGGGGGTTATTTAAGAGCTAGCACAATACAATGCTAAATTTAAGACAATAGATAATAAACAGTCACAGTCATGTGATCAGGGGGCTGGAAGAAGGTTCCTAGATATAAGGTAATCACAAAGGTAAAAAGTACATTAATATAACTGTGTTGGTTATGCAAAACTGGGGAATGGGTAATAAAGGGATTATCTATCTTTTAAAACAATAACAATTCTATGGTAGACTGTCCCTTTAAGCCTGGTCAGTTTATAGTTGTATTGCCTTTAGTGTTGCGGCCGCTTGCAGTGGGTGTACACAAAGCCATCACTGATTTATGGGTTTGTCCGGTGAACATTTAGACATGTAATGAAGATGGCATTGTCAGAACTTAGAAGTTTACAAAGGTCTTCTGCACGCTAATGCTGTCAGACGCTTGGAAGATCACAGGACCCTCTCCTGGTGTTGCATAAAAAATGATTCCCCCGTGGCCAGCTGTTTTCTCCTGCACTTTGGTACTTCCTATATTTAGTTTTTTTATGTCATCATCAGCACATGCCCGGGCTGCAGTCACCCCACCAGGTAACCAGACAGTGTCCTGCTCTATTAACTGTTTATTTCCAAGCTGCAGAGCACACAAGACAATGGCCAGCAATCTTTTCGTTTTTTTGTTAGCATTAATAATCCTGTAGCTATAACTTCTCATGGCCATATGCAAACTGAATATTAACCCTTTAGATGTTAGGGGACCATAACACATGGGTAGTAGATGGGTTAACTACAGGAGAGAAGTTACCACAAGTGCAGAAAATTATTTATTTTGGTTTTCTACATAACCGGCAGTTTCCTGCACTGACACGCAGCATCTGGTAACAGCACATACAGACCTGCCGGGTTTGCCTTCATTTGCAAATTATGGAGACTCAGAAAATGTTTTCATCTGGATTCCATGTGCAGTTACCAGACACTGCGTATCACTGCAGGACACTGTCAGTTATGTACAAAACAAAGTAAGTATCTCTCTGCTATATCCGGGAGAAGGTCCTGTGATCTTGTAAGCATCTGACACCATCTGCGTGCACACTACAAATACCGTATGTATTTGAATTGTCCCGCCATACCAGAACAAAACACAATGGCTCACAGTCGAATCATTATTAAAATGGAGAAATAGAGACCTCACCTGTGATGGCTGCCTGGTGCCCTGTGTGGCCGCACAGCTTGCACACCCCAAAGGCTGACCCCCTGCTAAGAGCCACTGATTAGTTTGAGATTGAGTCGCAGTGAAGTTGAGCAATTTGTGCGGTTATGGGCGGCGGGGCTAAAGTAACCTGCGGCCCACTGGGCAAATGCCCGGTATGCCCTATGGTCAGTCCGGGCCTGCTTCAGAGCTCTGGTTAACTGTTACGCTTGACTAAAAAGTTGCACAAAAAAACCTCAAAAATACATTATATAGTACAGTTATTTAAAAAAAAAAATTGCATAACAAATTACAAGGGCTCAAAGATATGAAGTCTCAGGTGTTAGAAAAAAAAAGGCTGCAAAGAGCTTTTAAAGGGACAGTCTAGTTAAAATTCAACTTTCGTGATTCATATAAGGAATGCAATTTTAAACAACTTTCCAATTTACTTTTATCATCAATTTTTCTTTGTTCTCTTGGTCTTCTTTTTTTTTTTTTTTTTTTTTTTTTAAAGCTTTATTAGCAATAAGATTAACAACAGAAATAAGTTCCCAAACACAGTGGGAAATGTAAAACGAATTGTATACAGATCGTAATACAACAAAGAAAACAAGAAAGAAAAAGAAAGCTGGATATATCGCAAGCAACTTTCTACCAGTGTCAAATGGTGCCGTAACTAATACGGAAAAACTAACAATAAGGAGTAATAACTGGTATATTATGGAAGGGAGAGGAAGAAGGAATAGAAAAAGAGGGAAGAAAGAAAAGGAAGAAAATAAAATGAAGAAAGAGGAAGGAAAGAGAGAAGATAGGCTCTTGTAGAGGCATTACGTAAGCGGGAGTAATCCAAATGGGCCATCTAAATATCTGCCCTAGGGAGCCAATGAGGCTTACACACTTTAGCCCAGTCTTCCCAGGTCAATTCGAAAAGATCTATTTTATTCATGGTGTAAAACACATTTCTTTCCATAGAGTTGATATAGGCCATGATGTCTACAACAGAGGACCAACTTGGGGGGTTCTGGGTTTTCCATGCTCTAGCAATCGTCAGTCTAGTGGCTGAAAAAAGGTACACACACATATAGCTCTGGAACTTAGGGAGGGAGTGTAGGCCTACATGTAATAAAGCAGTTTCTGGATCTCTTGGTCTTCTTTGTTGAAAGCTAAACCTAGGTAGGCGCATATGCTAATTTTTAAACCCTTGAAGGCCACATCTTATCTGAATGCATTTTGACAGTTTTTCACCACTAGAGGGCGTTAGTTCATGTGTACCATATAGATAGCATTGTGCTCACACACGTATAGTTACCTAGGAGTCAGGCCTGATAAAATGCAAGTCTGTCAAAAGAACTAAAATAAGGGGGCAGTCACACAGGTAAAAAGTATATTTATATAACCGTGTTGTTTATGCAAAACCAGGGAATGGGTAATAAAGAGATTATCTATCTATTTAAACAATAAAAATTATTGAGTAGATTGTCCCTTTAATATAGATATACATACATATACATGTCTATATATATATATTATTATTATTATCAGGTATTTATAAAGCGCCAGCAGATTATGCAGCGCTATATAAGTAATAGTAAAACATTACAGGGATGCATTACATACACAAACAAACAAGTACAGAATTGGGGTACATTACAGTTGTAGGTGCAATAATTGAGTTATACAAAAGGAGATGAATGCCCTGCCCTTGAGCACAATCAGTAGTAGTTCACTTTAAATACAAACAACTAGATTACGAGTTTTGCGGTAAGAGCTGCTCGGTGCTAACTTGCAAGTTATTGTCACCGCTCACCTCCCTATAGCGCTGCTATTATAGGTTTACAAAAACCCAGCGTCAGCAGGCAATATTGCAGCGTAAAGCAAAATTGAGCTCCATACCGCACTCCAATACCAGCGCTGCTGTGAGCTGGTTTTACGTGCTCGTGCACGATTTCCCCATAGACATCAATGGGGAGAGCCGGCTAAAAAATAGCCTAACACCTGCAATAAAGGAGCGTAAAGCTCCGTAACGCAGCCCCATTGATTCATGCGGCATCTTCTATCTTCATTTATCCAGCGTGGAGCGGCACCATCTTCAAGACATAGGGCGTGGAGCATCCTACGACGGCGACTGAAGAATGAAGGTTCCTTTAAGGGACGTCATCCAAGATGGCGTCCCTTGAATTCCGATTGGCTGATAGAATTCTATCAGCCAATAAGGGAATTAAAGGTAAAAAAATCCAATTGGCTGATGCAATCAGCCAATAGGATTGAGCTTGCATCCTATTGGCTGATTGGAACAGAATAGAATTCTATCAGCCAATCGGAAATTCAAGGGTCGCCATCTTGGATGACGTCCCTTAAAGGAACCTTCATTCTTCAGTCGCGTGTGTAAGAAGAGGATGCTCCGCGCTGAATGTCTTAAAGATGGAGCCACTCCGCGCCGGATGGATGAAGATAGAAGATGCCGTCTGGATGAAGACTTCTGCCGGCTTGGATGAAGACTTCCCCCAGGCTTCTTTGAGGACTTCTTGCCGATTGGATGAAGACTTCTGCCGCTTCGTTGAGGATGGATGTCGGGTCTTCAAAAACCGTAAGTGGATCTTCGGGGTTAGTGTTAGGTTTTATTAAGGGTTTATTGAGTGGGTTTTATTTTTAGATTAGGGTTTGGGCGGAAAAAGAGCTAAATGCCCTTTTAAGGGCAATGCCCATACAAATGCCCTTTTCAGGGCAATGAGGAGCTTAGGTTTTTTAGATAGGTTTTTGTTTGGGGGGTTGGTTGTGTGGGTGGTGGGTTTTACTGTTGGGGAGGGGCATTGCCCCGCCAAAGGCCCTTTTAAGGGCTATTGGCAGTTTAGTTTAGGCTAGGGTTTTTTTATTTTGGGGGGCTTTTCTATTTTGATAGGGCTATTAGATTAGGTGTAATTAGTTTAAATATTTGATAATTTGTTTTTTATTTTGTGTAATGTTGTGTTTTGTTTTTTTTGTAATTTAGTTAATTGTATTTAATTAATGTAATTTATTTAATTGTAGTGTAAGGTTAGGTGTTAGTGTAACTCAGGTTAGGTTTTATTTTACAGGTAAATTTGTATTTATTTTAACTAGGTAGCTAGTAAATAGTTAATAACTGTTTACTAACTATTCTACCTAATTAAAATAAATACAAACTTAGCTGTGAAATAAAAATAAAACCTAAGGCCTAGATTTGGAGTTTGGCGGTAGCCGTGAAAACCAGCGTTAGAGGCTCCTAACGCTGGTTTTAGGCTACCTCCGGTATTTGGAGTCATTCAAAAAAGGGTCTAACGCTCACTTTTCAGCCGCGACTTTTCCATACCGCAGATCCCCTTACGTCAATTGCGTATCCTATCTTTTCAATGGGATCTTTCTAACTCCGGTATTTAGAGTCGTGTCTGAAGTGAGCGTTAGAAATCTAACGACAAAACTCCAGTCGCAGAAAAAAGTCAGTAGTTAAGAGCTTTCTGGGCTAACGCCGGTTCATAAAGCTCTTAACTACTGTGCCCTAAAGTACACTAACACCCATAAACTACCTATGTACCCCTAAACCGAGGTCCCCCCACATCGGCGACACTCGATTAAATTTTTTTAACCCCTAATCTGCCGACCGCCACCTACGTTATACTTATGTACCCCTAATCTGCTGCCCCTAACACCGCCGACCCCTATATTATATTTATTAACCCCTAACCTGCCCCCCACAACGTCGCAGCCAGCTACCTACAATAATTAACCCCTAATCTGCCGACCGCAAAGAGCCGCCACCTACATTATAGCTATGTACCACTAATCTGCTGCCCCTAACACCGCCGACCCCTATATTATATTTATTAACCCCTAACCTGCCCCCCACAACGTCGCAGCCAGCTACCTACAATAATTAACCCCTAAGCTGCCGACCGCAAAGAGCCGCCACCTACATTATAGATATGTACCCCTAATCTGCTGCCCCTAACACCGCCGACCCCTATATTATATTTATTAACCCCTAACCTGCCCCCCACAACGTCGCAGCCAGCTACCTACAATAATTAACCCCTAATCTGCCGACCGCAAAGAGCCGCCACCTACATTATAGCTATGTACCCCTAATCTGCTGCCCCTAACACCGCCGACCCCTATATTTATTAACCCCTAATCTGCCCCCCTCAACGTCGCCTCCACCTGCCTACACTTATTAACCCCTAATCTGCCGAGCGGACCGCACCGCTACTATAATAAAGTTATTAACCCCTAATCCGCCTCACTAACCCTATAATAAATAGTATTAACCCCTAATCTGCCCTCCCTAACATCGCCGACACCTAACTTCAATTATTAACCCCTAATCTGCCGACTGGAGCTCACCGCTATTCTAATAAATGTATTAACCCCTAAAGCTAAGTCTAACCCTAACACTAACACCCCCCTAAGTTAAATATAATTTTGATCTAAAGAAATTAATTAACTCTTCTTAAATAAATTATTCCTATTTAAAGCTAAATACTTACCTGTAAAATAAATCCTAATATAGCTACAATATAAATTATAATGATATTATAGCTATTTTAGGATTAATATTTATTTTACAGGTAACTTTGTATTTATTTTAACCAGGTACAATAGCTATTAAATAGTTAAGAACTATTTAATAGCTAAAATAGTTAAAATAATTACAAATTTACCTGTAAAATAAATCCTAACCTAAGTTACAATTAAACCTAACACTACACTATCAATAAATAAATTAAATACAATTCCTACAAATAAATACAATGAAATAAACTAACTAAAGTACAAAAAATAAAAAAGAACTAAGTTACAAAAAATAAAAAAATATTTACAAACATTAGAAATATATTACAACAATTTTAAACTAATTACACCTACTCTAAGCCCCCTAATAAAATAACAAAGCCCCCCAAAATAAAAAAATGCCCTACCCTATTCTAAATTACTAAAGTTCAAAGCTCTTTTACCTTACCAGCCCTGAACAGGGCCCTTTGCGGGGCATGCCCCAAGAAGTTCAGCTCTTTTGCCTGTAAAAAAACCCATACAATACCCCCCCCCAACATTACAACCCACCACCCACATACCCCTAATCTAACCCAAACCCCCCTTAAATAAACCTAACACTAAGCCCCTGAAGATCTCCCTACCTTGAGTCGTCTTCACCCAGCCAAGCCAAATTCTTCATCCAAGCGGAGCAAGAAGAGGTCCTCCATCCGGTAGAAGTCTTCATCCAAGCGGGGCAGAAGAGGTCTTCCATCCGATTGAAGTCTTCATCCAAGCGGGATCTTCTATCGTCATCCATCCGGAGCGGAGCGGCAGCATCCTGAAGACCTCCGACGCGGAACATCCATCCTGGCCGACGACTGAACGACGAATGACGGTTCCTTTAAATGACGTCATCCAAGATAGCGTCCCTCGAATTCCGATTGGCTGATAGGATTCTATCAGCCAATCGGAATTAAGGTAGGAATATTCTGATTGGCTGATGGAATCAGCCAATCAGAATCAAGTTCAATCCGATTGGCTGAACACGGCTTTTTTGCAGGTGTTAGGTTTTTTTTCAGCTCAAACAGCCCCATTGTTTCCTATGGGGGAATCGTGCACGTGCACGTTTTTGAGGCTGGCCGCGTCCGTAAGCAACTCTGGTATCGAGAGTTGCAGTTGCGTTAAATATGCTATATGCTCCTTTTTTGGAGCCTAACGCAGACATTCTGTGGACTCTCAATACCAGAGTTATTTTAAAGGTGCGGCCAGAAAAAAGCCAGCGTTAGCTGCGCGGGTCGTTACCGACAAAACTCTAAATCTAGCCGTAAGTTAGCTACAATGTAACTATTAGTTATATTGTAGCTAGCTTATGGTTTATTTTATAGGTAAGTGTTTAGTTTTAAATAGGAATTATTTAGTTATTAATAGTAGGTTTTATTTCGATTTATTTTAATTACATTAAAGTTAGTGGGTGTTAGGGTTAGGGTTAGACTCAGGGTTAGGTTTAGGAGTTAATAACTTTAGTATAGTGGCAGCGATTTTGGGGGCAGCAGATTAGGGGTTAATAACAGTAATGTAGGTTGCGGCGATGTTAGGGACAGCAGATTAGGGGTTAATAATATTTAAATAGTGTTTGCGAGGCAGGAGAGCGGCGGTTTAGGGATTAATATGTTTATTATAGTGGCAGCGATGTCCGGAGTGGTAGATTAGGGGTTAATAATTTTATTTTAGTGTTTGCAATGCAGGAGGGCCATGGTTTAGGGGTTAATAGGTAGTTTATGGGTGTTAGTGTACTTTTTAGCACTTTAGTTATGACTTTTATGTTACAGCGTTGTAGCATAAAACCCATAACTACTGACTTTCAGTTTACGGTATGGATCTTGACGTTATGGGCTGTACCGCTCACCTTTTGGCCTCCCAGGCAGACTCGTAATACCGGCGCAAAGGAAGTCCCATTGAAAAAGGACTTTTTGAAATTTGCAGTAGTTACGTTGCGTTACGGCCAAAAAAGTGTGCGGTGCAGCTAAACCTGCAAGACTCGTAATACCAGCGGTAGTGAAAAAGAGCCTTAACGCTGCTTTTTCACTCATACCGCAAAACTCGTAATCTATCGGAAAATGTCCTGCAGGTATAAAGGCTCTCAAGCTTACAATCTAAGGGAGAGGGAATGGACACGAAAGGTGAGGGAAATAAGTCTGATATAAGGCAGGGTAAACTGAGAGTGGGTGAAGTGTGTGGCGTGCAAATGAGGGTTGGGAGAGTATAACAGAATATGGTAAAATGTCAGTACAGAGGCTATGAGTGTGAATTATTGTCTCTAACCTGGTTCGTTAGTGACAGCTGCACCAAATTGCTGTTAGGAGGTGTTTATATATTAAAGGTAAACACCAGGGTGGGAGGTGGAGGGAGGTTTGGAGGGCTAGTGCGTACAGATTTTCAAAGATACTGCTGTAGGTGTGAGCTTGGAAGTTGCAGGGAGATTTTCAAAGATATTGCTGTAGGTGTGAGCTTGGAAGTTGCAGGGAGATTTTCAAAATTATATATCTATATCTATATGTATATATATATATATATATATATATATATATATATATATATATATATATATATGTTTATATGTGTGTACATATGTATTTGTGTATTTATATGTGTATATATGTATTTACAGACATATATACACATGTAAACACATAAATACATATGTATACACACACATATAAATATATATGTTAGGGGGTGTTTTTATTTTGGGGGGCTTTTTTATTTTCAGAGGGATTATGTATAAAAAAAATATTTTTGATAATTTTGTTTATTATTTCTGTAATGTTAGACTTCTTTATTTATTGTAATTTAATGTTAGTTTTTTTAATTTTAATTGTAATTTAGTAGTAATTGGGGTTAATTTAGGGGGTGTTAGGGGGCTTAGTAATTAAATTAGTAATTTGCGTTGTGGGGGGGTTGGCAGTATAGGGGTTAAGATATTAATTAGGGTTATTGCGATGTGGGGGTTTGGCAGTTTAGGGGTTAATAGGTTAATTAGGATTATTTCGATTTGGAGGTTTGGCGGTTTAGGGGTTAATAGGTTAAGGTTATTGCGATGTGGGGGCTTGGCGGTTTAGGGGTTAATAGGTTAATTGCGATGTGGGGGATTGGCGGCTTAAGAATTAATAGGTTAAATAGTTTTTTTTTTGCGATGTGGGTTTTTGCAGTTTAGAGGTGAATAGGTTAATTAGGTTTATTGCGATGTGGGTTGTTGACGGTTAAGGGGTTAATATTTTAATTATGTTATTTGAGCATTAGGGGTTAATTATTTTATTGTTTTGCGATGTCAGTGTTGACAGTTTAGGTGTTTGTTAATACTTCATGCGGGAGGTTTGTTTTTTTTTGTTATACTTTGAGTGGGCGGTTACGTGTTTTTATTTTTATTCTTGCGGGTGGTTACGTGTTTTTTAGTTATTTTGTGCGGGCGGTTAGAACATATAGAACAATAGAACAAAAGAACATATTCTGCTATGTGAATAACATTGGAATGTGAAATATTTAAATTTCATGTCCGGTTAACGTACTTAAAAAAATACGATGGGGTTTGCACGACTAGTTGGATGTTAGTTTTTTTCCATTTTTCAAGCTCCATTGAAGTCTATGGGGGTATACATTATCTCGTTTGCAATATTCTAACTTCAGATGTTTTAGGTGCAACGGATTAGCGTGATTAGATCTTTTTACTTTCAATTTGTAATATGCGCAGTACCCGACGCACACAAAAAGCTTACTTAAGCTTACTTCTATCAGAGTTAGCGCACGAGCGGGAGTAATAAATAGCGCTCCATTTGTAATCTAGCCCTTTGTGTTTTTTGTTTGCACTGATACAGATGGACAGATACAATTAGCTGCGTGCCTCATTATAATCTCACAAGGTACAAAAACTGGCGCTCAATACATTTACTGAACAAAATGACCTATTTTCAGCGAAATATTTCTGTTTTGTTAACTGTGCCAAAGAGTACTTGTCCTAGATTCAAAGTTGGATATAGAAACACTAAATAGTATAACCCAGATCCTGGAACTTGTATATAAACAATAGCAGTAGAAAGCAAATTATAAATGTGAATTCATTTACAAAGTATATTCAAAACCTGTGGCTGAAACAATAATAATAATAACAATGACTTAATATTGGATATAACAAAAAGGAAAGAGGGTTGAATATAGAGTAATATAGAGTAATATAGAGTAATATAAAGTAATATAAAGTAATATAGAGTAATATAAAGTAATATAAAGTAATATAGAGTAATATAGAGTAATATAAAGTAATATAAAGTAATATAGAGTAATATAGAGTAATATAGAGTAATATACAGTAATATAAAGTAATATAGAGTAATATAGAGTAATATAGAGTAATATAAAGTAATATAGAGTAATATAGAGTAATATAAAGTAATATAAAGTAATATAGAGTAATATAGAGTAATTTAGAGTAATATAGAGTAATATAAAGTAATATAGAGTAATATAGAGTAATATAGAGTAATATAAAGTAATATAAAGTAATATAGAGTAATATAAAGTAATATAAAGTAATATAGAGTAATATAGAGTAATATAAAGTAATATAGAGTAATATAGAGTAATATAGAGTAATATACAGTAATATAAAGTAATATAGAGTAATATAGAGTAATATAGAGTAATATAGAGTAATATAAAGTAATATAGAGTAATATAGAGTAATATAGAGTAATATAAAGTAATATAGAGTAATATAGAGTAATATAAAGTAATATAGAGTAATATAGAGTAATATAGAGTAATATAAAGTAATATAGGGTAATATAGAGTAATATAAAGTGATATAGAGTAATATAGAGTAATATAGAGTAATATAAAGTAATATAAAGTAATATAGAGTAATATAAAGTAATATAGGGTAATATAGAGTAATATAGAGTAATATAAAGTAATATAGAGTAATATAGAGTAATATAGAGTAATATAAAGTAATATAGAGTAATATAAAGTAATATAAAGTAATATAAAGTAATATATAGTAATATAGAGTAATATAGAGTAATATAAAGTAATATAAAGTAATATAGAGTAATATAGAGTAATATAGAGTAATATAAAGTAATATAGAGTAATATAAAGTAATATAGGGTAATATAGAGTAATATAGAGTAATATAAAGTAATATAGAGTAATATAGAGTAATATAGAGTAATATAAAGTAATATAGGGTAATATAAAGTAATATAGAGTAATATAGAGTAATATAAAGTAATATAAAGTAATATAGAGTAATATAAAGTAATATAGGGTAATATAGAGTAATATAGAGTAATATAAAGTAATATAGAGTAATATAGAGTAATATAAAGTAATATAGAGTAATATAGAGTAATATAGAGTAATATAAAGTAATATAGAGTAATATAAAGTAATATAAAGTAATATAGAGTAATATAGAGTAATATAGAGTAATATAAAGTAATATAAAGTAATATAGAGTAATATAAAGTAATATAGGTTAATATAGAGTATTATAGAGTAATATAAAGTAATATAGAGTAATATAGAGTAATATAAAGTAATATAGAGTAATATAAAGTAATATAGAGTAATATAGAGTAATATAAAGTAATATAGAGTAATATAGAGTAATATAGAGTAATATAGGGTAATATAGAGTAATATAGAGTAATATAAAGTAATATAGAGTAATATAAATTAATATAGAGTAATATAGAGTAATGTAGAGTAATATAGAGTAATATAGAGTAATATAGAGTAATATAAAGTAATATAGAGTAATATAGAGTAATATAAAGTAATATAGAATAATATAGAGTAATATAAAGTAATATAGAGTAATATAGAATAATGTGTTTGTAAACTGAAACACAAAAGGAGAGGCAGGCAAGTAGTGTATATGTTATTACACAGCCTAATTTGCTGCCACAACAGGAATCTACTCGCACGAAGAAATGACAATGACAATGAGCTCTTGTGTGTTGCTGAGGGGAGCCTTATTGTAGAGGTGAGATTATGTTCATGATTCACTAAACATTGCTTCATTTCCTTAATTAGTGTCCCTGCACTTAACATCAATAGCTGAGTGATAACTGATATCTTGCTTATAAAACACGAGCCTTTAGCAATGTTTTAAAAACAATAATCACAGCTGCAACACTTCGGAAACTAATGACCCTGTTTATGTAAATGCCTGTAATGGTAAAATAGATGTATGTGTGTTTCATTGGATAGAATGAAAGGTGTTCCTGGTGCCGTCTTCCAGGGCGTTTGGAGATTTGCCAGTACTCAAAGCCAGTGTGCGGAATTCATAACACCTCTGGTGTCACTGTGAAGTGTCTCGTCTTGCAGTCATTTCTTGCTATATCAAAGCTGAACAGGCTGTATCAGTTTTATTTATCTATTTCAGGTTTCTTTTGGGCATATGTTATGAATGCACTTTTTTATAGAGGGACTTCTTTTGTTTTGATTTGTTTGCTAACATTTTAAGGCATTTTCATGATGCAGTGTATTTCATGATGGAACGTGTACTATGTGACGAGAGGTGAAAACAGGGCCTCCAACTGGGGCTGATAGGGGGCACTCCTGTCAGAGACCCTTTCTAGGCTGCACAGCTGGGAACTATAAGCCCCAGAATACTTTCCAGCAAGATGCCTTCAAATCCGAGGTTGGGATGGAGAAGCTCTTGTCTGGAGCAACTCACAGGGAGTGAGTGGAGTAGGGGAGGAAGGAGCTCCCAGAGTAGCAGCAGAACATGGCGGCTGGGGAAGTGACACACAGAGGGTGCACCCTGATCTGTAGCTCACAGCTGGCAACCTCTCCCCACCACCTGAGAGTAAGGTAGGCATTTAATTTTTTGTATTTAATAAACTGTTATTTGTGGTACCTTCCAGGTGCTCCTGAAACTTGCTCAAAATGCACAACAGTTATGGCTAACCTTAGCACCCCAGATGTTTTGGAACTGCATTTCCCTTGATACTTAGGCACTCTGAAGTCTAGTTGAGCAACATGGGAAATGTACTTCAAAAACATCAGGGGTGTAAAGGATAGCTATCACTGCTCTAGTGCATCCATGGTTATAAAAGTGACAATCAATTATTTATTGCCCATAATCTTTCTTTGTGTGAGTGTCTGTGGGTGAGTGTGTCTGAGTATTGTGTTTCTCTGTGTGTTTCTGTGTTTGTGTCACTATGTGTTACTTGGAGCATGTCATTGTTGGACTATAATGGCCCTTTTAAAGCCAAAGTAATTGAATAACAAAAAGTCTTCACACTCATTTTAAACCTTCTGGAGCCCAAATTTAAAAAACTTTATTAATCATAATTTAAAAAATTACGTAACTGTGGGGAAAGCGAAACATAACGTCTATAATGAGAGTCAGATGTATTTTGACATTTTTGCCATTGTTATTAATCATTGACTCTAACTACTAATATTAATAATGTTTGTGAAACGCTAGGATTTACCAGTGGAAAAAATAAAGGGTATTTTTAGTCGTGAAGTATAAAATACTTCATGCTGAAAGTTCCTTTATTCAACTGAAGCGGTCACCACACTGAATGCCTCAGGCAACCCACGGCAGAACTATATTTTGCTGTGAGGTGATCTTAGCCAATAGCATGGTAGCTATTCAGCATGGTCCCAGCTGGCCCGCATGGCTATTGGATAAGAGGTGGAAATGTCACCTCACAGCAAAATAGCAGTTTGCCGTGGGCTGCCTGAGGAGCTCATTGTGGCGAACGCTTCAGAAAAATAAAGGAACTTTCAGCATGAAGTATTTTATACTTCATGACTAAAAGTCCCCTTTATTAGTTCCATTGGTTTCATAAACGGTAGGATTTACCATCACTTTAAAAGCATTACATTAAAACAATGCAATTATTCTATTATGGTAACAATATCCTTCAGGTATTAGCCCAATTATATTATTCTGGAATCTAAAAGTGTAATAACTTGATTCCAGTGCATATCCTATGGTAGTTCCCTTAGATAAGATGATATCCTGTGGGGTCATGTTATGCACAATAACTGAAAAGAAAGATAAAAGTCTGGATCTGGAAATCATATCATCTGACCTAAACCCCGAGTCTAAACACCCTTAATCTGCTGCCCCTGACATCGCCGACACCTGCCTACAGTTATTTAGATGTGGCAAGAACAGATCTAAAGCTTGTGATTATGTTCAAGTAACAGACAAGTTTGTCTCTTATGTTACAGACAAAAAGAATACAACTCTACAATGTATAAATCGTTCCATGAATTTTGTGGTTTATCTTGCAGCATGTATTTGCTGTAAAAAACAATACGTGGGCCTCACTACCAGGGATGTGAGGTCAAGGATCAGGGGGCATCTCAATAATATAGAGAATGAAAAAGAGAGCTTGGCACTTGCCTCCCACTTTATTAATGACCATAATAGAGTTGTAGATTCATTTAGATGGCAGACTATTGAAAGAGTACTACCTCCCAAGAGAGGAGGAGATAGGACCAAAGTACTGTATCGTAGGGAGGCCTTCTGGATTTTCACCTTACAGACGAGAATCCCAAATTGATTTAACCTGATGTTTGATTTGATAAATCATTGAAAATAATACCAATATCAGCTAGTACTATTATTATTCATAATAATTATCCTCTTTTAAAGCTGACGTATTTAAATATGCGGATGAGTGCCATAGTTAGCTAGACAATAACTGGAGTCTCTTTTTTCAGAATGGATATCACTAATATCATTAATGTTAAATCTGATGAATAGGTGTACTGGTCTCCAGGAATAAGTTAATATAGATAGTTTTGGAAGATTCCATATGCGAAGCTTATCCTTCAATATCAATACTAGTTTGTAACATGCAGTCTTATGAGATTGAAAATTAGTGATATCAGATTTGCACGGAGATGGGGATAAATATTTCAACGAAACTAACACAGTTGATTTATTAGCTAGACACTTACCCATTTTAGTAACTTGAAACTTAAGTAACTAAAGGAATTTGTAAATCAATTCTGCTAGAGTCCTTTCTAAGTAATTTCGTGCATTCGTGTATAGATGAAATATTGTGTTAACCATTGAAATATTATGAAACACTCACAATTATTTAACTCACTAGCACTTAATTATAGTAGAATGTAAACTAGTGTAAAATTACACGGGGTTGATATTTTGTGAGAAATATGATGTGAATATAATATTAAAACAATATGTTATGTGGAGTATTACAATATGATAGTGACTTTACCCTGAATAAGCAATGTATAAGCAATGTGTACATATCCTTTTTACCTTGTATTAACTACGGTATCAGAATTAACACTTCCTTGTTTAAAAACTTGGTTTTCATTAATTAGGCTAATACCTGTTACTGATCCTTTAAAAGGAAGTAAGAGGCACAGTGATGTTAACTATGATTACGGGGGATACCTGAAACGCGTCAGTGATGTCATTTAGGGCCGAGGTTGTAGCCTAAGATTTTTACATGGCAGTGTAACATACTTGCTAGTGGTCTATTGTTGTTACTTTTAATTTTTTTGAATAAAGTATCACCTTTTTACAGCACCAGTTTGAGCCGGTCTGGGTACTTTTTTGTTTGTTTGTGCCGTTCATTAAGGACACCTATAGGGCACCTGGAGCTGTGCTAGAGGAACGTGAGCACGTAAACAGCGCTTTGGCTGTGTCTGATGCGTAGCCAGCTGAATATATCAGGTGAGACGCCGGAGGTTGTTTCAATCGTATCGATTTGGGAGAATATACCTGAAAATCAGTGATCACAAACAGAGCCTCAAATTTGTAAGTGCTTCAAGATTTATTATATGACTATATGACTGTTTGGAGTTACTCGCATAATCGAGTCCTTAAGCAACAGAAGCATTTTTCGATTTGCTATTGTCTCTCCGCCTCACATTTAATTATATGTATATTGGGATGCTGCCTGTGTGTTTGTGAATTTTTTTTATATTTCCCACTTGCCTTGATGAGTGGATAGCATCCCGCAAACACATATATTTTTTCGTTCATTATATACCAACGGGTTTAATATTGTTGAATACACATACCTGTTTGGATCACAACAATAGACCACCAATATACATTAAGGACACCTATAGGGCACCTGGAGCTGTGCTAGAGGAACATGAGGACGTAAACAGCGCTTTGGCTGTGTCTATATGACTGTTTGGAGTTTCTCGCATAATCGAGTCCTTAAACAATAGAAGCATTTTTCGGTTTGCTATTGTCTCTCTACCTCACATTTAATTATATGTATATTGGGATGCTGCCTGTGTTTGTGAATTTTTTTTTACAATTATTAACCCCTAATCTGCCGCTATATTTCCCACTTGCCTTGATGAGTGGATAGCATCCCGCAAACATATATATTTTTTCGTTCATTATATACCAACGGGTTTAATATTGTTGAATACACATACCTGTTTGGATCACAACAATAGACCACCAATATACATAAATGAAGATTGTATCTTTTTAAAGGAGTATAATGTGTATTAAAAGCAATTATAAGTAATAGCAAGCAAAAGGGAATCACACTGCCATTTTGTTCTGATACAATTGTTTATTACAAGAGGGTAAGAAGGAGGGATACATACATAAATAATATGAATAAAAAACTACTGAATAAGTCAATGAAGGTACTGAATAAATAAAAGAGACTTTTACATGGAGGTAAAATGGTGCTATAAATACACAGAGTAAATATTATGTGAACAATTAATTAATAAATAAATGAATACAGACTACAGAATAAGTTACTGAAGGTACTGAATAAATCAAATAAATTGAAGAGACTTTTACACAGAGGTATAAAGTTGCCAGAAGTATACAGAGTCAATTCTATAATGGAATTAGATAATGCAATCAAGTTTTACTCCCTGGATAAATCATTTGACAAGGGCCAACATAGTATGGAATTTGAGAACGTTTTCTCTAATAGCAAAACAAACTCAGCTTTAGGAGATCTATTTTTGGAAATGGAAATGTTACAGCTGAGAGAGACACGGCTGAAATTAGATAAATGGACACTTGAACGTTACCATAGTTTAAAGATGATCCCAAGAGGCTTGAGGCTAAACAAGTACCCAACGTTTGAAGTCAAAGAACAGGATTACATTAACGAATGGAATGAAGTGTTACAAGATTGCTCTATCAGGCTACTTCTGCTGACAATTAAATATAAGACTAAAGAACTGGCAGCAACACGGGACAAGATAATAGAGCTACAAGTAAGCCTTGATACCTTTACAGAAGATCCCACATATCTGGAAATGGATGTGATATTAAGAACCACTGTGGAGGAAGTAAAATCTGAAATCTTGAAAGTAAAACACACCAAATATATTCGAGATTCAGAGGACTACAAAAAAGATCAGGTCTTTATATGGAACAGGAAGGAACGAGCAATTAATTATAGAAGAACATATAGACCTACAGGAAGAAGCGCCAGAGGTAGAAGAGGAAGAAGACAAAGCCAACAGAGGGATAGTGAAAATGAAGAAGTAGAAGAGAGGATTCTAAATAAGGATATTCCCAAGTATAAAAAAGTAACTTTCTCAGACACAGAGGCGGAATCCGGTGAAGATGACCATGAATCGAACTATGAATCAGAAGATTACCAGGACATTTGTGAAAGTGAAAGTTTCATACCAGCTCCAAGAGAGAAGTCACATAGGGGTTCAATTTTAAAACCAAGGGGGGGGGGTAGAGGTAAAGGTAGATGACAAGCAAAGAGTCATGCAGAGAGAGAATTAGTGGAAAAGCCCAGATACCAACTAAGACTGCAAAAGTAGATCTTACCCCAGAAATTATGATTACTCCGCTAGGTAAGACATTTCAATTAGTTGGGAATGTTATAAATGTTTCCGATGAGCAACTTGAGGAATAGAAGACCTTAAATTTAGGACTTGGTTTTGTACCTGAGAATAACTTTATCGATCTTAATAGGTTTGTACGAAACCTCACCCTTAAGCGACACTTGGAACTGATGTAGTAGAAGAAGGAGGGGCTGAGGCTATACAGTTACTCTCAAAGACACAGATAATATCAATGCTATGGCAACCCCTTTAAGGGTAGAATCTGATTTAGATTTTAATGATCTGTGTTGTTGAGAGATATGACTGACCTATTAGATTATAATAAGGAAAATATAGAGACCAGCAGTCAGGCAGAAGACACACTACATGGTAATTAGATAAGCCATACTTTTTCCTCCAAATCCTCCTTCTACCCTATACAAAGTAGGGGAACAGTGTTGGAATTATTCCATAAGACCATGGAAAAAGTAAACAGTATAACAACAGCCCTAAAACATAGAACTAATCTGGTATATAAAAAATCAGATAAGGGTGGCAGTACTGTAATTTTGAACAGAACTGATTATGTAACAGAGGCTCTAAATCAATTAGAAGATAGAAGTACGTATTTCATACTTCAGAGAGACCCTACGAAGTTATACCAACAGCAGGTGAGGTCAATGGTGGATGAGAGGATTGAAAAAGGTTTTCTTGACTCGAAAACAGCTGATAATGTCACTGTAAAATTTCCTAGAACTCCCCTCTTCCACCATTTACCAAAAATACACAAATCCCTTGATAACATTAAGGGTAGGCCGATAGTATCAGGGATCGGATCTCTGCTGGAACCCCTTTCAGAGTGGGTGGATTCAGTGATGCAGCCACTAGTGAGCCAACTGGGGAGTTATCTATGGGATACTAAACATCTTTTAAAAATTCTAGATGACATTGAATGGAAACCCCACTACAGTTGGCTCACAGTGGATGTTGTATTGCTGTATTCAACCATACCACACGATCATGGTATGTATCATAGCCATAGAGAGTTTTCTGAAACATACTAGATTAGGTGAAGGACAAGGAGAATATGTGCTAATGGTCATACGTTATTTGCTCGAACACAATTTCTTTTTCTTTGAGGAGAAATTTCTACCTCCAAAGGTGTGGCACGGCAATGGGGGCAAAATGTGCCCCATCATACACCAACCTTTTTTTAGTAAAGTTTTTTTAGTTTTTTGTAAAGCATGTGTGGAATGCAGTTACATAATATATGCGCTCATGTGCACTCAAAGGGGTAGCAAAATTCTACAGCTAGATAGCAAATCTTGGCGCTTTGTCTGCGCATGCGCACTGTGCGCTCCCTTGATATGTAATAAACTAAATAGTTTTTCCAATATAAATTTGCAGGTCCATATATTACAACTAGAGGTTACTCCTAAAGCGTCAAGATTTGCTACCTAGACGTCAAATGAGTGCATATGTGGAATGCAGTGACGTAATATATGCGCATGCGTAGTGAGAGGGTAGAAAAATTCGATGGGTAGCAAAAATCGACAGAACACCGGTTCCTTTGATAAATCTGGCGCTAAATATATACTGTGGAAATTTGCTTGAGAAGTATTGTGTGATGGATTGAAATTCTGCTGCCTACGTGCAAATTATTGGGGCAGTTTACTTAGGCCTAGATTTGGAGTTCGGCGGTAGCCGTCAAAACCAGCGTTAGAGGCTCCTAACGCTGGTTTTGGGCGCCCGCTGGTATTTGGAGTCAGTGATTAAAGGGTCTAACGCTCACTTTTCAGCCGCGACTTTTCCATACCGCAGATCCCCCTACGCCATTTGCGTAGCCTATCTTTTCAATGGGATCTTTCTAACGCTGGTATTTAGAGTCGTTTCTGAAGTGAGCGTTAGAGCTCTAACGACAAGATTCCAGCCGCCTGAAAATAGTAGGAGTTAAGAGCTTTCTGGCTAACGCCGGTTTATAAAGCTCTTAACTACTGTACCCTAAAGTACACTAACACCCATAAACTACCTATGTACCCCTAAACCGAGCTCCCCCCACACCGCCGCCACTCGATTAAAATTTTTAACCCCTAATCTGCCGACCGCCACCTACGTTATACTTATGTACCCCTAATCTGCTGCCCCTAACCCCGCCGACCCCTGTATTACATTTATTAACCCCTAACTTGCCCCCCACAACGTCGCCGCCAGCTACTTAAAATAATTAACCCCTAATCTTCCGACCGCAAATCGCCGCCACCTACGTTATCCCTATGTACCCCTAATCTGCTACCCCTAACACCGCCGACCCCTATATTATATTTATTAACCCCTAATCTGCCCCCCTCAACGTCGCCGACACCTGCCTACACTTATTAACCCCTAATCTGCCGAGCGGACCTGAGCGCTACTATAATAAAGTTATTAACCCCTAACCCGCCTCACTAACCCTATCATAAATAGTATTAACCCCTAATCTGCCCTCCCTAACATCGCCGACACCTAACTTCAATTATTAACCCCTAATCTGCCGACCGGAGCTCACCGCTATTCTAATAAATGTATTAACCCATAAAGCTAAGTCTAACCCTAACACTAACACCCCCCTAAGTTAAATATAATTTACATCTAACGAAATAAATTAACTCTTATTAAATAACTTATTCCTATTTAAAGCTAAATACTTACCTGTAAAATAAATCCTAATATAGCTACAATATAAATTATAATAATATTATAGCTATTTTAGGATTAATATTTATTTTACAGGCAACTTTGTAATTATTTTAACCAGGTACAATAACTATTAAATAGTTAAGAACTATTTAATAGTTACCTAGTTAAAATAATAACAAATTTACCTGTAAAATAAATCCTAACCTAAGATATAATTAAACCTAACACTACCCTATCAATAAAATAATTAAATAAACTACCTACAATTACCTACAATTAACCTAACACTACACTATCAATAAATAAATTAAACACAATTGCTACAAATAAATACAATTAAATAAACTATCTAAAGTACAAAAAATAAAAAAGAACTAAGTTACAAAAAATAAAAAAATATTTACAAACATAAGTAAAATATTACAACAATTTTAAACTAATTACACCTACTCTAAGCCCCCTAATAAAATAACAAAGCCCCCCAAAATAAAAAATTCCCTACCCTATTCTAAATTTAAAAAGTTACAAGCTCTTTTACCTTACCAGCCCTGAACAGGGCCCTTTGCGGGGCATGCCCCAAGAAGTTCAGCTCTTTTGCCTGTAAAAGAATAAATACAATACCCCCCCCCCAACATTACAACCCACCACCCACATACCCCTAATCTAACCCAAACCCCCCTTAAATAAACCTAACACTAAGCCCCTGAAGATCTTCCTACCTTGTCTTCACCATCCAGGTATCACCGATCCGTCCTGGCTCCAAGATCTTCATCCAACCCAAGCGGGGGTTGGCGATCCATAATCCGGTCCAGAAGAGGCTCCAAAGTCTTCCTCCTATCCGGCAAGAAGAGGACATCCGGACCGGCAAACATCTTCTCCAAGCGGCATCTTCGATCTTCTTCCATCCGGAGCGAAGCAGCAGGATCCTGAAGACATCCAGCGCGGAACATCCATCCGGACCGACGACTGAACGACGAATGACTGTTCCTTTAAGGGACGTCATCCAAGATGGCGTCCCTCGAATTCCGATTGGCTGATAGGATTCTATCAGCCAATCGGAATTAAGGTAGGAATTTTCTGATTGGCTGATGGAATCAGCCAATCAGAATCAAGTTCAATCCGATTGGCTGATCCAATCAGCCAATCAGATTGAGCTCGCATTCTATTGGCTGATCGGAACAGCCAATAGAATGCGAGCTCAATCTGATTGGCTGATTGGATCAGCCAATCGGATTGAACTTGATTCTGATTGGCTGATTCCATCAGCCAATCAGAAAATTCCTACCTTAATTCCGATTGGCTGATAGAATCCTATCAGCCAATCGGAATTCGAGGGACGCCATCTTGGATGACGTCCCTTAAAGGAACAGTCATTCGTCGTTCAGTCGTCGGTCCGGATGGATGTTCCGCGCTGGATGTCTTCAGGATCCTGCCGCTTCGCTCCGGATGGAAGAAGATCGAAGATGCCGCTTGGAGAAGATGTTTGCCGGTCCGGATGTCCTCTTCTTGCCGGATAGGAGGAAGACTTTGGAGCCTCTTCTGGACCGGATTATGGATCGCCAACCCCCGCTTGGGTTGGATGAAGATCTTGGAGCCAGGACGGATCGGTGATACCTGGATGGTGAAGACAAGGTCGGAAGATCTTCAGGGGCTTAGTGTTAGGTTTATTTAAGGGGGGTTTGGGTTAGATTAGGGGTATGTGGGTGGTGGGTTGTAATGTTGGGGGGGGGGTATTGTATGTTTTTTTTTACAGGCAAAAGAGCTGAAATTCTTGGGGCATGCCCCGCAAAGGGCCCTGTTCAGGGCTGGTAAGGTAAAAGAGCTTGTAACTTTTTTAATTTAGAATAGGGTAGGGAATTTTTTATTTTGGGGGGCTTTGTTATTTTATTAGGGGGCTTAGAGTAGGTGTAATTAGTTTAAAATTGTTGTAATATTTTTCTTATGTTTGTAAATATTTTTTTATTTTCTGTAACTTAGTTCTTTTCTATTTTTTGTACTTTAGTTAGTTTATTTAATTGTATTTATTTGTAGGAATTGTATTTAATTAATTTATTGATAGTGTAGTGTTAGGTTAATTGTAGGTAATTGTAGGTAGTTTATTTAATTATTTTATTGATAGGGTAGTGTTAGGTTTAATTATAACTTAGGTTAGGATTTATTTTACAGGTAAATTTGTTATTATTTTAACTAGGTAACTATTAAATAGTTCTTAACTATTTAATAGCTATTGTACCTGGTTAAAATAATTACAAAGTTGCCTGTAAAATAAATATTAATCCTAAAATAGCTATAATATAATTATAATTTATATTGTAGCTATATTAGGGTTTATTTTACAGGTAAGTATTTAGCTTTAAATAGGAATAATTTATTTAATAAGAGTTAATTTATTTCGTTAGATTTAAATTATATTTAACTTAGGGGGGTGTTAGTGTTAGGGTTAGACTTAGCTTTAGGGGTTAATCCATTTATTAGAATAGCGGTGAGGTCCGGTCGGCAGATTAGGGGTTAATAATTGAAGTTAGGTGTCGGCGATGTTAGGGAGGGCAGATTAGGGGTTAATACTATTTATGATAGGGTTAGTGAGGCGGGTTAGGGGTTAATAACTTTATTATAGTAGCGCTCAGGTCCGCTCGGCAGATTAGGGGTTAATAAGTGTAGGCAGGTGTCGGCGACGTTTTGGGGGGCAGGTTAGGGGTTAATAAATATAATATAGGGGTCGGCGGTGTTAGGGGTAGCAGATTAGGGGTACATAGGGAGAACGTAGGTTGCGGCGGTTTACGGAGCGGCAGATTAGGGGTTAAAAAAAATATGCAGGGGTCAGCGATAGCGGGGGCGGCAGATTAGGGGTTAATAAGTGTAAGGGTAGGGGTGTTTAGACTCGGGGTACATGTTAGGGTGTTAGGTGCAGACGTAGGAAGTGTTTCCCCATAGGAAACAATGGGGCTGCGTTAGGAGCTGAACGCTGCTTTTTTGCAGGTGTTAGGTTTTTTTTCAGCTCAAACAGTCCCATTGTTTCCTATGGGAGAATCGTGCACGAGCACGTTTTTGAGGCCGGCCGCGTCCGTAAGCAACTCTGGTATCGAGAGTTGCATTTGCGGTAAAAATTCTCTACGCTCCTTTTTTGGAGCCTAACGCAGCATTTGTTTGAACTCTCGATACCAGAGTTAATTTTATGGTGCGGCCAGAAAAAAGCCCGCGGAGCGTTAACAGCCCTTTTACCGCCGAACTCCAAATCTAGGCCTTAGTGTTTGAAAAAAATACTGAAAAAAAAACTTGTTTTTATGATGTAATATAAAGGCCTAGGGGAATATTTATCAAAGCCTCAACCGCAAATACGCCAGAATTCCACAGCGTAATTGTTGCGAGATTAATCCGACCTAATTATCAAAATCCTAGAGACCGGCAAATTTTGAAATTTGTGACGTAACATACGATGCGCCAGTCTCAATCTGACGCAGATCGATGCTTACGTCAGTACAGATGTTCCGAATACACATTTGGCGCTATCTGACACTTTTCCCAGTATCAAACTTCTAACAGGTACGCTCGCGGGTATTCCGGCCCAGCGTACCTGGTTTTCAATCTGCCACCCTGGAGTCCGCAGATGCCATAGAAATCAATGGGAGTCTGGAAGCAGTGAAAGCTTATGTTCAATGCTGCCACATATCCAATTGATTTATATGGTAGAAAACAAGTTACGTATACACCTAACACCCTAACATAAACCCTGAGTCTAAACACCCCTAATCTGCCGCCCCCGACATCGCCGTAACCTAAATAAAATGTATTGACCCTATCCCGCCGCTCCTCGACCCCACCACAACATAAAGTTATTAACCCCTATTCTGCCGCTCCCTGAAACCGCCGCAACCTAAATAAAAGTATTAACCCCTATCCTGCCGCTCCCCGAACCCGCCACAACCTAAATAAATGTATTAACCCCTAAACCTTTGGCCTCCCACATCACTAACACTAACTAAATCTATTAACCCCTAAACCATCAGCCCCTCACATCGCCATAAACTAAATTAAGCTATTAACCCCTAAACCTAACAACCCTCTAACTTTAAATTAAAATTACAACATCCCTATCTTCAAATAAATTTAAACTTACCTGTAGAATTAAAATAAACTATTTTAAAATATTAATTAACCTACCCTAACTATTATACCACAATTAAATTAAACTTCCAATTAAATTAACTAAATTACATATTAAACAAACCCTAACCCTACTCAAATTATTTAAATATACTATTAAACCTTATTACAAATTACTAAATTACAGAAACCCCCCCCACTAAGTTACAAAAACAAACAAACACACTAGGCTAGATTACGAGTCTTACGTTAGTCATAAAAAGCAGCGTTGAGAGGTCCCAACGCTGCTTTTTAACGCCCGCTGGTATTACGAGTCAGACAGGAGAGGGTCTACTGCTCACTTTTCTTCCGCGACTCGAGCTTACCGCAAATCCCCTTACGTCAATTGCGTATCCTATCTTTTTAATGGGATTTGCCTAACGCTGGTATTACGAGTCTTGGAAGAAGTGAGCGGTAGACTCTCTCCTGTCAAGACTCCTACCGCATTTAAAAGTCAGTAGATAAGAGTTTTATGGGCTAACGCCGTAACATGAAACTCTTAACTAAAGTGCTAAAAAGTACACTAACACCCATAAACTACCTATTAACCCCTAAACCGAGGCCCCCCCCCCCACATCGGAAACACTTAAATAAAGTTTTTAAACCCTAATCTGCTGACCGGACATCGCCGCCACTGTAATAAATATATTAACCCCTAAACCTCTACACTCCCGCCTTGCAAACACTAGTTAAATTTTATTAACCCCTAATCTGTCGTCCCTAACATCGCCGACACTTATCTACATTTATTAACCCCTAATCTGCCGCCCTCAACGTCGCCGCTACTATATTACATTTATTAACCCCTAAACCTAAGTCTAACCCTAAGTCTAACCCCCCTAACTTAAATATAATTTAAATAAAACAAAATAAAATTACTACAATTAAATAAATTAATCCTATTTAAAACTAAATACTTACCTATAAAATAAACCCTAAGATAGCTACACATTTGTATCTATCTTAGGGTTTATATTTATTTTAAAGGCAACTTTGTATTTATTTTAACTAGGTACAATAGTTATTAAATAGTTATTAACTATTTAATAACTACCTAGTTAAAATAAGTACAAATTTACCTGTAAAATAAACCCTAACCTAAGTTACAATTACACCTAACACTACACTATCATTAAATTAATTTACTAAATTACCTACAATTAAATACAATTAAATGAAATAAACTAAAGTACAAAAAAACAAACACTAAATTACAGAAAATAAAAAAATAATTACAATTTTTTTAAACTAATTACACCTAATCTAATCCCCCTAATAAAATAAAAAAGCCCCCCAAAATAATAAAATTCCCTACCCTATACTAAATTACAAATAGCCCTTAAAAGGGCCTTTTGCAGGGCATTGCCCCAAAGTAATCAGCTCTTTTACCTGAAAAAAAAATAATACAATACCCCCCAGAATTAAAGCCCAGCACCCACACACGCAACCCTACTCTAAAACCCACCCAATCCCCCCTTAAAAAACCTAACACTACCCCCTTGAAGATCACCCTACCTTGAGACGTCTTCACCCAGCCGGGCACAAGTGGACCTCCAGAGGGGCAGAAGTCTTCATCCGATCTGGGCAGAAGAGATCCTCCAAGCGGCAGAAGTCTTCATCCAGATGGCATCTTCTATCTGCATCCATCCAGAGCAGAGCGGGTCCATCTTCAATCCAGCCGATGCGGAGTATCCTCTTCAAACGAAGTCCAAGCGAAGAATGAAGGTTCCTTTAAATGACGTCATCCAAGATGGCGTCTCTTGAATTCCGATTGGCTGATAGGATTCCATCAGCCAATCGGAATTAAGGTAGGAAAAATCCTATTAGCTGATCCAATCAGCCAATAGGATTGAGGTTGCATTCTATTGGCTGATTGTAACATCCAATAGAATGCGAGCTTAATCCTATTGGCTGATTGGATCAGCCAATAGGATTGAACTTCAATCCTATTGGCTGATTGGATCAGCCAATAGGATTTTTCCTACCTTATTTCCGATTGGCTGATAGAATCCTATCAGCCAATCGGAATTCAAGGGACGCCATCTTGGATGACGTCATTTAAAGGAACCTTCATTCTTCGCTTGGACTTCGTTTGAAGAGGATGCTCCACGTCGGCTGGATTGAAGATGGACCCGCTCCACTCCGGATGGATGAAGATAGAAGATACCGCCTGGATGAAGCCTTCTGCCCGTCTGGAGGTCCTCTTCTGCCCGGATCGGATGAAGACTTCTGCCTCTGGAGGTCCACTTGTGCCCAGCTGAGTGAAGACGTCTCAAGGTAGGGTGATTTTCAAGAGGGGAGTGTTAGGTTTTTTAAGGGGGGATTGGGTGAGTTTTAGAGTAGGGTTGGGTGTGTGAGTGGTGGGTTTTAATGTTGGTGGTTATTGTATTTTTTTTTCAGGTAAAAGAGCTGATTACTTTGGGGCAATGCCCCTCAAAAGGCCCTTTTAAGGGCTATTTGTAATTTAGTATAGGGTAGGGAATTTTATTATTTTGGTGGGCTTTTTTATTTTATTAGGGGGATTAGATTAGGTGTAATTAGTTTAAAAAAATTGTAATTATTTTTTTATTCTCTGTAATTTAGTGTTTGTTGTTTTTCGTACTTTAGTTTATTTTATTTAATTGTAGTTAGTTTATGCAATTAATTGAATTATAGTGTAGTGTTAGGTGTAATTGTAATTTATGTTAGGTTTCATTTTACAGCTAAATTTGTACTTATTTTAACTAGGTAGCTATTAAATAGTTAATAACTATTTAATAACTATTCTACCTAGTTAAAATAAATACAAACTTGCCTGTAAAATAAATATAAATCCTAAACTAGCTACAATGTAACTATAAGTTATATTGTAGCTAGCTTAAGGTTTATTTTATAGGTAAGTATTTAGTTTTAAATAGGAATAATTTATTTAATTGTAGTTATTTTATTTAGATTTATTTAAATTATATTTAAATTAGGGGGGTGTTAGGGTTAGACTTAGATTTAGGGGTTAATAACTTTATTATAGTGGTGGCGACAGGTTAGGGGTTAACAAATATAATGTAGGGTTCGGCAATGTTGGGGGAAGCAGATTAGGGGTTCATAAGTATAATGTAGATGGCGGCGGTGTCCGGAGAGGCATATTAGGGGTTAATAATATAATGCAGATGGCGACAATGTTGGGGGCGGCAGATTAGGGGTTAATAAGTGTAAGATTAGGGGTGTTTAGACTCTGGGTTCATGTTAGGGGTGTTAGGTGTAGACATAAAATTAATTTCCCCATAGGAATCAATGGGGCTGCGTTATTTGCTGAACGCTACTTTTTTGCAGGTGTTAGGTTGTTTTTCAGCCGGCTCAGCCTCATTGTTTCCTATGGGGAAATTGTGCACATTTAGCCAGCTTACCGCTACCATAAGCAACGCTGGTATTGAGGTGAGATGTGGAGCTAAATTTTGCTCTACGCTCACTTTTTTGCGGCTAACGCCAGGTTTAAAAAAAAACAAAAAACGTAATACCAGCGCTGTCTTAAGGGAGCGTTAAAAAAAACGCCTCATTATCAATGCACCCATGTTACTGCAAAACTCATAGTCTAGGTGACAATTAGGAAAAATAAAAAACCACATTATCAAGAATTAAAAAGAATTACACCTAATCTAAAAGCCCTATCAAAATAAAAAAGCCCCCCCCAAAATAAAAAACCCCTAGCCTACAATAAACTACCATAAACTACCAATGGCCCTTAAAAGGGCCTTTTGTGGGCATTGCCCCCCAAAAATCAGCTTTTACCTGTAAAAAACAAAAATACAAACACCCCCCAACAGTAAAACCAACCACCCAACCAACCCATCTAAAATAACCTAAGCTCCCCATTGCCCTGAAAAGGGCATTTAGCTCTTTTACATGCCCAGACCCTAATCTAAAAATAAAACTCACCCAAAAAACCCTTAAATAAACCTAACTCTAACCCCCGACGATCCACTTACAGTTATTGAAGTCTCGCTTGAAGGATCCATCCAGCTGGCAAGAAGTCTTCATCCAGGTGGCCTCTTCAATCTTCATCCAGCCAGCTAAGTCCTCATCCAGGCGGCAAGAAGTCTTCATCCAGACGGCATCTTCTATCTTCATCCAGATGGCATCTTCTATCTTCATCCATCCGGCGCGGAGCGGGTCCATCCTGAAGACATGCGGAGTGGAGCATCCTCGTCATATGGTCGCCGCCGTAAACTGGAACTTCAATGCAAGTGACGTCATCCAAAATGGCGTCCCTTGCATTCCTATTGGTTGAAAGATTCCAATCAGCCAATAGGATCTTTCAGCCAATAGGAATGCAAGGGACGCCATCTTGGATGACATCACTTGCACTGAAGTTTCAAGTTTACGGCAGCGACCGTATGAAGAGGATGCTCCATGCTGGATGTCTTCAGGATGGACCCGCTCCGCGCCAGATGGATGAAGAAAGATGATGCCTGTCTGGATGAAGACTTCTTGCTGCTTGAATGAGGACTTTGCTGGCTGGATGAAGATTGAAGAGGCCACCTGGATGAAGACTTGTCGGCTGGATGGATCCTTCAAGTGGGACTTCAATAACTGTAAGTGGATCGTGTTAGGTTTATTTAAGGGTTTTTTGGGTGGGTTTTATTTTTTTGGTAGTTTATTGTAGGCTAGGGTTTTTTTATGGGGGGGGGTATTTTGATAGGGCTATTAGATTAGGTGTAATTCTTTTTTATTTTTGATAATGTGTTTTTTTATTTTTCTTAATTTAGTGTTTTCTTTTTTTTGTAACTTAGTGGGGTTTTTTTCTTTAATTTAGTAATTTGTATTAAGGTTTAATAGAATATTAAAATAATTTGAGAAGGGTTAGGATTTTTTAATATGTTATTTAGTTAATTTAATTGGTAGTTTAATTTAATTGTAGTATAATAGTTAGGGTAGGTTAATTCATATTTTAAAATAGTTTATTTTAATTCTACAGGTAAGTTTAAATTTATTTGAAGATAGGGATGTTGTAATTTTAATTTAAAGTTAGTGGGTTGTTAGGTTTAGGGGTAATAGCCTAATTTAGTTTATGGCAATGTGGGGGGCTGGTGGTTTATGGGTTAATAGGTTTAGTTAGTGGTAGTGATGTGGGAGGCCAGAGGTTTAGGTGTTAATACATTTATTTAGGTTCCGTCGCGTTCAGTGAGTGGCGGGATAGGGTTAATAACTTTATTTAGGTTGCGGCGGGGTTGGGGAGCAACAGGATAGGGGTTAATAACTTTATTTAGGTTGCAGCGGGTCGGAGAGCGGCGGGATAGGGGTTATTAACTTTATTTAGGTTGCGGTGGAGTCGGGGAGCGGCGGGATAGGGGTTAATGATTTTAGTATAGTGGCAGAGTTTAGTGACAGAGTATAAATAAAGTTTGGAAAATGGCAAATAGACGCGAGATCAATTATTGTTAGTTAACAACAGTCCGATGCTCATCGCCCCTTACTTGGTGCGCGTCTTTTTGTTGGCTTTTTTCATAACTAAGGAGATCGTATTGGGATACGTGGCCGTGATGTTAGGCGAGCGTATTGGTGCCGGCAAATGCAGCATAGTTGACAGCTTGATAGATATCCCCCCTAGAATCCGAAAACCCAGGGTTGGAATAGACTTAATAACTTTTTTTTTTTTTAATTTTCTCTCAACATTTGATCCCAATATAAGAAAGCAACGGCTAGATTACGAGTCTTGTGTTAGGCTTAAAAAGCAGCGTTGGCCGGTCCCAACGCTGCTTTTTAACGCCCGCTGGTATTACAAGTCTTGAATGTACAGGTGTACCGCTCACTTTTTTGGCCAGACTCGGAAATACCGCAAATCCACTTACGTCATTTGCGTATCCTATATTTTCAATAGGACTTGCATAGCGCCGGTATTACGAGTCTAACCAAAAGTGAGCGGTAGACCCTCTCCTGTCAAGCATGGTACCGAATTTAAAAAGTCAGTAGTTAAGAGTTTTACACTACAACGCTGTAGCATAAAACTCTTAACTAAAGTGCTAAAAAGTACACTAACACCCATAAACTACCTATTAACCCCTAAACCGAGGCCCTCCCACATCGCAAACACTGAAATAAATTTTTAACCCTTTATCTGCCGAACCAGACACCGCCGCAACTATAATAAATATATTAACCCCTAAACTGCCGCACTCCCGCATCGCAAACACTATATTATATATATATATATATATTATTAACCCCTAATCGGCCGGCCCTAACATAGCCGCCACCTACCTACATTTATTAACCCCTAATCTGCCGCCCCAACGTCGCTGCCACTATAATAAAGTTATTAACCCCTAAACCTAAGTCTAACCCTAACCCCACCTAACTTAAATATAATTTAAATAAATCTAAATAAAATTACTACAATTAACTAAATAATTCCTATTTAAAACTAAATACTTATCTATAAAATAAACCCTAAGCTAGCTACAATATAACTAATAGTTACATTGTGGCTAGCTTAGGGTTTATTTTTATTTAACAGGCAACTTTGTATTTATTTTAACTAGGTACAATAGTTATTAAATAGTTCTTAACTATTTAATAACTACCTAGTTAAAATAAAGACAAATTTACCTGTGAAATAAAACCTAACCTACACTACAATTAAATGAATTACCTAAATTAAATACAATTAATTACAATTAAATAAAATTATCTAAAGTACAAAAAAAACAAAACACTAAATTACAGAAAATAATAAACAAATTACAAGATTTTTAAACTAATTACACCTAATCTAATCCCCCTAACAAAATAAAAAGCCCCCCAAAATAAAAAAAGCCCTACCCCACACTAAATTAGAAATAGCCCTTAAAATGGCCTTTTGCGGGGCATTGCCCCAAAGTAATCAGCTCTTTTACCTGAAAAAAAATTACAATTCCCCGCCAACATTAAAACTTACCACCCACACAACCAACCCTACTCTAAAACCCACCCAATCCCCCCTTAAAAAACCTAACACTAGCCCCCTGAAGATCACCTTACCGGGAGACGTCTTCACCCAACCAGGCCAAAGTCCTCAATGAAGCCGGGAGAAGTCTTCATCCAAGCTGGGCGAAGTGGTCCTCCAGACGGGCAGAAGTCTTCATCCAGACGTCATCTTCTATCTTCATCCATCTGGTGCGGAGCAGGTCCATCTTCAAGACATCCGACGTGGAGCATCCTCTTCTTCCGCAGTTCAATCCTATTGGCTGATCCAATCAACCAATAGGATTGAGCTGGTATTCTATTGGCTGTTCAAATCAGCCAATATGATTTTTTCTACCTTAATTCCGATTGGCTGAATTCTATCAGCCAATCGGAATTGAAGGGACACCATCTTGGATGACGTCATTTAAAGGAACCTTCATTCTGTGTTTAGCCGTCAGAAGAAGAGGATGCTCCGCGTCGGATGTCTTGAAGATGGACCCACTCCGCGCCAGATGGATGAAGATAGAAGATACCGTCTGGATGAAGACTTCTGCCCGCCTGGAGGACCACTTCACCCAGGCTTCGTTGAGGACTTCGGCCCGGTTGGGTGAAGATGACTCCCGGTAAGGTGATCTTCAGGGGGTTAGTGTTAGGTTTTCTCAAGGGGGGATTGGGTGGGTTTTAGAGTAGGGTTGGTTGTGTGGGTGGGTGGTGGGTTTTAATGTTGGGGGGGGGAATTGTAATTTTTTTTTCAGGTAAAAGAGCTGATTACTTTGGGGAAATGCCCCGCAAAAGGCCCTTTTAAGGGCTATTTGTAATTTAGTGTAGGGTAGGGTTTTATTATTTTGGGGGGTCTTTTATTTTGTTAGGGGGATTAGATTAGGTGTAATTAGTTTAAAAATCTTGTAATTTGTTTATTATTTTCTGTAATTTAGTGTGTTTTTTTTGTACTTTAGATAATTTTATTTAATTGTAATTAATTGTATTATTTTCTTAGTGTATTTAATTTAGGTAATTAATTTAATTGTAGTGTAGTGTTAGGTGTAATTGTAACTTAGGTTAGGTTTTATTTTACAGGTAAATTTGTCTTTATTTTAACTAGGTAGTTATTAAATAGTTAATAACTATTTAATAACTATTGTACCTAGTTAAAATAAATACAAAGTTGCCTGTTAAATAAAAATAAACCCTAAGCTAGCCACAATGTAACTATTAGTTATATTGTAGCTAGCTTAGGGTTTATTTTATAGGTAAGTATTTAGTTTTAAATCGGAATTATTTAGTTAATTGTAGTAATTTTATTTAGATTTATTTAAATTACATTTAAGTTAGGGGGGTTAGGGTTAGACTTAGGTTTAGGGGTTAATAACTTTATTATAGTGGTGGTGTTATTGGGGCAGCAGATTAGGGGTTAATAAATGTAGTTAGGTTGCGGCTACATTGGGGACGGCAGATTAGGGGTTAATAAATATAATGTAGGTGTCAGCGATGTTGGGGGCAGCAGATTAAGTGTTCATACATATAATGTAGGTGGCGGCGGTGTCCAGAGTGGCAGATTAGGGGTTAATAATATAATGTAGGTGTCGGCGATGTCGGGGGCAGCAGATTAGGGGTTAATAAGTGTAAGATTAGGGGTGTTTAGACTCTGGGTTTATGTTAGGGTGTTAGGTGTAGACATACATTTTATTTCCCCATAGGAATCAATGGGGCTGCGTTAGGAGCTTTACGCTGATTTTTTGCAGGTGTTAGGTTTTTTTTCAGCCGGCTCTCCCCCATTGATTCCTATGGGGAAATCGTGCACAAGCACGTTTTACCAGCTCACCGCTAACGTAAGCAGCGCTGGTATTGAGGTGTGATGTGGAGCAAAACTTTGCTCTACGCTCACTTTTTTGCAGTTAACGCCGGGTTTGTAAAAACCCGTAATACCAGCGCTGTCTGTAAGTGAGCAGTGAGCATAAACTGCTCGTTAGCACCGCACAGCTCAAAACGAAAAACTTGTAATCTAGCCACAAGTTTCCCATACTTCGGAGTATTTAGGCCTAGCCACAATAATTAGAAGCTAAAATGACTTGCTTCTCTATACTGTTCTTTAAAATGTATAGTGGTTGGAACAATCTATTCAGTTTTCTGCATTGAGATTTCCAGGAAGTTCAAATTTCTTCCCACGATTATTTGTCTTAAAATGTTTATACTGCTGCTATACTGTCATGGGAGTTATCTATGCAGAATGCTCCTTTTTACAACATAAATATTTTAATGTTTTGCTCTAAAATAAAGTCAACTGAAACAAAAATATAAGAAAATATAAGATTGTGCACATACCCCATTAAAGGGCAGATTATTTTGCAATCTGTAGTCATGATGCTAAGGTATATACTGTATATACCGTATATATTTTTAACAGTGGCCTATTTATGTTTTGTGCTGCCCTAGGCGCTCAAAATTCTGCTGCCCCCCCCCCCCTCAAAGGTTTAACGCCTTTTTTCCACTTAATATGTTTTTGGGTCATTGTGTATAATGTTTTTGTCTTGTTTGTTTTTAATAACAATTAAACAGAAAATGGGCTAGCAAAACACATGCATACAGGTGGGTTAAATTACATGCATCTCATACCATTTTCTCCCCGAGAGAAGGGACAGAAAACAAGGGGAGTGGAAAAAAGGGAGGGAAAGGAAAGAATGACGGAGGGAGAGAGAGAGAAGAGAAAAGTGGTGAGGGAAAGAAAAGAGTGAAAGAAGGGAGCAAGGGAGGGAGTTTAGAGAAAGAAGGGAGGGAGGGAAAGAAGGGAGTGAGTGAGTGAGTCGAGGGAGGGAGTGAGTTGAGGTAGGAAGGGAGGGAGAGAGGAAAAGAAGGGAGAGAGGAAGGGAGGGAAAGAAGAATTCACTATGAAACAAACACTGTCCTTCACATGCAACAACATATAGTAATTACCATTATTCAAGTAATTCAACTTTTTAAGTGTCTGTTTACTATTTACTCCATGGGTTCATGAATGCAGAGACAGCTATTAGTAGCTAACATACATTAGCAAAAAGAGTTTATGATTAGACATCACATGAATGTAGAGAAAGCTAGCTATTAGTAGCCAACATACATTAGCAATGAGAGTTTATGATTAGACATCACATGAATGCAGAGAAAGCTAGCTATTAGTAGCTAACATACATTAGCGCGGAGAGTTTATGATTAGACATCACATGAATGTAGAGAAAGCTAGCTATTAGTAGCTAACATACATTAGCACTGAGAGTTTATGATTAGACATCACATGAATGCAGAGAAAGCTAGCTATTAGTAGCATACATTAGCACTGAGAGTTGATGATTAGACATCACATGAATGCAGAGACAGCTATCTATTAGTAGCTAACATACATTAACACTGAGAGTTTATGATTTAGACATCACATGAATGCAGAGACAGCTAGCTATTAGTAGCTAACATACATTAACACTGAGAGTTTATGATTAGACATCACATGAATGCAGAGACAGCTAGCTATTAGTAGCTAACATACATTATCACTGAGAGTTTATGATTTAGACATCACATGAATGCAGAGAAAGCTAGCTATTAGTAGCTAACATACATTAGCGCTGAGAGTTTATGACTAGACATCACATGAATGCAGAGACAGCTAGCTATTAGTAGCTAACATACATTAGCACTGAGAGTTTATGATTGGACATTCCATGAATGCAGATAAAGCTAGCTATTAGTAGCTAACATACATTAGCACTGGGAGTTTATGACTAGACATCACGTGAATGCAGAGAGAGCTAGCTATTAGTAGCTAACATACATTAGTGCTGAGAGTTTATGATTAGACATCACATGAATGCAGAGAAAGCTAGCTATTAGTAGCTAACATACATTAGTGCTGAGAGTTTATGATTAGACATCACATGAATGCAGAGAGTGCTAGCTATTAGTAGCTAACATACATTATCACTGAGAGTTTATGATTAGACATCACATGAATGCAGAGACAGCTAGCTATTAGTAGCTAACATACATTAACACTGAGAGTTTATGATTAGACATCACATGAATGCAGAGACAGCTAGCTATTAGTAGCTAACATACATTATCACTGAGAGTTTATGATTTAGACATCACATGAATGCAGAGAAAGCTAGCTATTAGTAGCTAACATACATTAGCGCTGAGAGTTTATGACTAGACATCACATGAATGCAGAGACAGCTAGCTATTAGTAGCTAACATACATTAGCACTTAGAGTTTATGATTGGACATTCCATGAATGCAGATAAAGCTAGCTATTAGTAGCTAACATACATTAGCACTGGGAGTTTATGACTAGACATCACGTGAATGCAGAGAGAGCTAGCTATTAGTAGCTAACATACATTAGTGCTGAGAGTTTATGATTAGACATCACATGAATGCAGAGAAAGCTAGCTATTAGTAGCTAACATACATTAGTGCTGAGAGTTTATGATTAGACATCACATGAATGCAGAGAGAGCTAGCTATTAGTATCTAACATACATTAGCGCTGAGAGTTTATGATTAGACATCACAAGCTGATCTAAGCAGTGCACAGGCGCATCCAGTCTGTTAGTTACTGAGACCTGCAATAAGCACTGCGCTCTCAGACCCACCACAGCTGACAAGGGGAGGCAGCATATCGGCACAAGGTCTTCTCCTCCAGCCTCACCTTGTAAGCATATCTCCGGGCAAGTTTCTCACCAAGAACGCTTCCACTGCAAAAATGCCAGCGGTTCAAAATGAAGCAACGGTTTAAAGGAGCACTGCCTGTAAAGAGTGACCTTAATCACTTGTGTACCTTGTCTTCTCTGTAAAAGCCTGCACTTTATCTCTCACTGTACTGTGTGCTGGCTTTTAGAGAGAGGATAGGACAGATGTGCTGCCCATCTCAAATCTGCTGCCCTAGGCACCGGCCCTGTTGGCCTAGGCCATAATACGCCCCTGATTTTTAATAAAACAGATGTTCCTATACTGGGAAAAACGTTTTAATGCAATGCTGCTGTCCACCAAGTGATCATATGGGCAATCAATGCTTAAAGGGACGTTTCGCCAAAATTAAAATGCACATAGATGAATTACATCTTTGAATAGAAACATATTTATAATATAAATGTATTGCCATAAAGACTTCTAGTAGAAGTATTACTGATTTAGTGTTAGCATTTTCCTCTGCACATGCACGTGAAGCATAGCTAGATATTCTCAGTGCACCAGCATTTTAAATACTGCAGCTGCTCAGAGCACCAATGAGGATTGAGGATCATGTCAGCAATTAACAAATTGACAGCTAGATTACGAGTTTTGAGCGCTATAGAGAAATTAACGAACGCAACAAAAGTGGCGTTATTTAATTCCCTATAGCGCTGCAATTACAAGTTTTAAAAAACCAGGCTTGCGCGTGCATTATGGAGAATTTATGTTCCTTACCGCACCCAAAGCAAGCGCTGTGTTTGACGTGCTTGTGCACGCTTTCCCCATAGACATCAATTGGGAGAACCGGCAAAAAAAAAGTCTAACACCTGCGGTCGCGAAAACAAAAGCTCTGTAACGCAGCCCTATTGATGTCTATGGGCAAAATAAAAATACCATTTAACCCCTTAATGACCGCAGCACTTTTCCATTTTCTGTCCGTTTGGGACCAAGGCTATTTTTACATTTTTGCGGTGTTTGTGTTTAGCTGTAATTTTCCTCTTACTCATTTACTGTACCCACACATATTATATACCGTTTTTCTCGCCATTAAATGGACTTTCAAAAGATACCATTATTTTCATCATATCTTATAATTTACTATAAAAAACATTATAAAATATGAAGAACAAATGGAAAAAAACACACTTTTTCTAACTTTGACCCCCAAAATCTGTTACACATCTACAACCACCAAAAAACACCCATGCTAAATAGTTTCTAAATTTTGTCCTGAGTTTAGAAATACCCAATGTTTACATCTTCTTTGCTTTTTTTGCAAGTTATAGGGCCATAAATACAAGTAGCACTTTGCTATTTCTAAACCACTTTTTTTCAAAATTAGCGCTAGTTACATTGGGACACTAATATCTTTCAGGAATCCCTGAATATCCATTGACATGTATATATATTTTTTTCAAAGACATCCCAAAGTATTGATCTAGGCCCATTTTGGTATATTTCATGCCACTATTTCACCGCCAAATGCGATCAAATAAAAAAAATTGTTCACTTTTTCACAAATTTTTTCACAAACTTTAGGTTTCTCACTGAAATTATTTACAAACAACTTATGCAATTATAGAATAAATGGTTGTAAATGCTTCTCTGGGATCCCCTTTGTTCAGAAATAGCAGACATATATGGCTTTGGCTTTGATTTTTGGTAATTAGAAGGCTGCTAAATGCCACTGCGCACAATACGTGTATTATGCCCAGCATTCAAGGGGTTAATTAGGGAGCATGTAGGGAGCTTCTAGGGTTAATTTTAGCTTTAGTGTAGTGTAGTAGACAACCCCAAGTATTGATCTAGGCCCATTTTGGTATATTTAATGCCCCCATTTCACCGCCAAATGCGATCAAAGTAAAAAAAAACGTTAATTTTTTCACAATTTTAGGTTTCTCACTGAAATTATTTACAAACAGCTTGTGCAATTATGGCACAAATGGTTGTAAATGCTTCTCTGGGATGCCCTTTGTTCAGAAATAGCAGACATATATGACTTTGGCGCAGTGATGTGCAGTCACTAGAGGCAGGTGAGGCAGTGCTTCACCTCTCATATGGGCAAAAAAATATATTTTTTTATTGGCTTTAAAAATAAAAAAAAAATAATTGCAATTTTTTTTTCTTCACAGCTACATGTTGTGCAATGGAGAGGCACAAGCAGGTCTGCCCACCATTACACAACATGCTGCGCCACCTACTGGATGAAAGTGGTTAAGCTCATTGCATGTCCCATAATTGCTTATTTGAGGCAGTCCTATTTGGGCTGACCCAATCTAGTGAGAGGCATTAGTCAGTGGAACTTAGGGTTGGGGCTGGATGTTAAATCATATAAAACAAAACAAAAATGGAAAAAAACTACTTTCATTTATTTTGTTGCTGTGCTGTGAAGCTGCCAGCTTTTGCTAAAGTGAAAAAGAGAGTTCTGTACTTCCCCTCTAAGTGCAGTGGAATGTGCCACTGTCACTTCCTTAATACAGACAGAGGCAGAGCAGGAAGAGATGCAGTCAATGAGCAGTGTTTAAGACACATCTTTGAAGTAAGTTCTACAACCTTAGATTTCACTGAAAGGGATTCTGTTAGTGAAAATTATAATTTAATGAATGTGGTTTAGTGTTTTTTGTTTTTTTACTCTTTAACAGCAGTTGAAGGATTGTTTTTGTATTTTGTTTCCTCAACCTTTACACCCACTAACCTAACAGCTTGCCTTCACTTTCTGAACTCTCTGTAGCTCTGCTGTTTTATTAATTAAAAATGCAGTGGTCTCTCTCTCTCACCCTCTCTCTCTCTCACCCTCTGTGTGTGATTCTCTCTCTCTCTCTCTCTCTCTCTCTCTCACACCCTCTCTCACCCTCTCTCTCTCTCACCCTCTCTCTCTATCTCACCCTCTCTCTCTCTCACCCTCTGTGTGTGATTGTGTGTGTGTGTCTCTCTCTCTATCTCTCTCACACCCTCTGTGTGTGATTGTGTGTGTCTCTCTCTCTCTCTTTCTCTCTCTCTAACCCTCTGTTTTTGATTGTGTCTCTCTCTCTTTCTCTAACCCTCTGTGTGTGATTGTGTGTGTGTCTCTCTCTCACCCTCTGTGTGTGATTGTGTGTCTCTCTCTCTCTCTTTCTCTCTCTCTAACCCTCTGTGTTTGATTGTGTCTCTCTCTCTTTCTCTAACCCTCTGTGTGTGATTGTGTGTGTCTCTCTCTTTCTCTCTCTCTCTAACCCTCTGTGTAAGATTGTGTCTCTCTCTTTCTCTCTCTAACCCTCTGTGTATGATTGTGTCTCTCTCTCTAGCCCTCTGTGTGTGATTGTGTCTCTCTCTCTCTTTCTCTCACTCTCTAACCCTCTGTGTATGATTGTGTCTCTCTCTCTCTCTCTCTCTCTCTCTCTCTCTCCCCCTCTGTGTGTGATTGTGTCTCTCTCTCTCTCTCTCTCTCTCTCTCTAACCCTCTGTGTATGATTGTGTGTCTCTCTCTCTCTCTCTCTCTTTCTCTCTCTCTTTAACCCTCCAGTGTGATTGTGTCTCTCTCTCTTTCTTTCTTTCTTTCTCTCTCTCTCTCTCTCTCTCTCTCTCTCTCTCTCTCTCTCTCTCTCTCTCTCTCTCTCTCTCTCTCTCTCTCTCTCTCTCTCTCTAACCCTCTGTGTGTGATTGTGTCTCTCTCCCTTTCTCTCTCTCTCTCTCTCTCTCTCTCTCTAACCCTCTGTGTGTGTGATTGTGTCTATCTCTTTCTCTCTCTCTCTAACCCTCTGTGTATGTGTTTCTGTCTACCTTTTATTTATTTAATTAATGAATTGGTAGTGCCATCTGATGGTGTGGCTTTATTTAAAGGGGTGGGGTCAAGCGCCCCACCATCTTTAAATTTCACCAGCCGCTACTGGATCAAGACATTTTTATATTTACTGAATAATGAAAGAATCTATAATCATAATTTGCAGCATTAAAGTAAAAAGTTTGTTTTAAACATATTTTAATGGGCATGGATTTCTAGATCTCATAATCAGAGCAAGCATTTTGTTATCTGGCAAGTGATTCTGTTACAATCCTTTAGACTAAAATCAGATGTTTACTAAGTTGACCAGTTTTCCAAGACACCATTTAAAGGGACATGTAACCCATATGTTTTCTTTCATGATTTAGAAAGAGCATGCAATTTTAAATAACTTTCCAATTTACATCTAATATCTAATTGTCTTCATTCTTTTGATATCCTTTGTTGAAAATCAAATCTAAATATGCTCAGTAGCTGCTGATTGGTGGCTGCACATAGATACCTCATGTGATTGGCTCACCCATGTGCATTGCTATTTCTTCAACAAAGGATATTTAAAGAATGAAGGCGTATCCTAGCCACTGCCTCACCAGCCTCTGACGTCACTGCACGTCACTGCTTTGGCGTTGCTTTATGGTAATTAGAAAGGGGTTAATTAGGTAGTTTGTAGGGAGCTTGCAGGGTTAATTTTAGCTTCAGTGTAGAGATTAGCCTCCCACCTGACACATCCCACCCCCTGATCCCTCCCAAACAGCTCCCTTCTCTCCCCCACCCCACAATTGTCACTGCCATCTTAAGTACTGGCAGAAAGTCTGCCAGTACTAAAATGATTTTTTTTTTTTTTTAAGAAAAAAAAAGCATATTTACATATGCTGTGTTTAGGATCCCCCCTTAACCCCCAACCTCCCTGATCCCCCCCAAAACAGCTCTCTAAGCCTCCATCTCAGCCTTATTGGGGGCCATCTTAAGTACTGGCAGCTGTCTGCCAGTACCCAGTTTGAACAATCAAATGTTTATTTTTATTTTATTTTTTTTATTTTTTTCTGTAGTGTAGCTCAATCCCCCAACCCCCCCCCCCCCCCACGGACCAACCCCCACCACCTAAATGACACCTAAGGTTTTTTTTTATATATTTAAATTTTGTCCCACTTTTATTTTGGGACACATTTTTTCCGTATTGTAGCGGTTCCCACCCGTTCCCTCCCCGTGCACGCGCCCGCCCCCTCGTGCGCGCGCCCGCGCGCGCCCCCGGACTTACCTGCCCACGATCCCGCCCCCCTCCACATGACCAGGGCCATCGATGGCCGCCACCCACCTCCCACACCGGCTCCCACCCACCAACGATACAGGCCATCGATGTCCGGTGCAGAGAGGGCCACAGAGTGGCTCTCTCTGTATGGGATGGCCGTAAAAGGTTATTGCAGGATGCCTCCATATCGAGGCATCACTGCAATAACCGGAAAGCAGCTGGAAGCGAGCAGGATCGCTTCCAGCTGCTTTCCACACCGAGGACATGCAGGGTACGTCCTCAGGCGTTAACTGCCTTTTTTCTGAGGAAGTACCCTGCACGTCCTCGGTCGTTAAGGGGTTAAACCTAACACCCTAACATAAACCCAAAGTCTAAACACCCCTAATCTGCTGCCCCTGAGATCGCTGACACCTGCCTACAGTTATTAACCCCTAATCTGCTGCTCCCGATATCACTATATTAAAGCTATTAACCCCATTTCGCCGCACCCCAACATCGCCGCAACTATACTAAAGTTATTAACCCCTATTCCGCCACTCCCCAACATCGCGGCAACTAAATAAAGTTAATAAACCCTTAAACCTCTGGCCTCCCACATCACTACCACTAAATAAACCTATTAACCCCTAAACCGCCAGCCCCCTACATTGAAACAACCTAAATTAAACTATATTAACCCCTAAACCTAACTCTAACGTAACCCTAATCCTAACCCTAACACCCCCTTACTTTAACATAATGAAAATATATCTAAATTAAATTTACAATTATTAACTAAATAATTCCTATTTAAAACTAAATACATACTTACCTGTGGAATAAAACCTAAGCTAGCTACAATATAACTAATAGTTAATCTAAGTTACTCATTGCCCTGAAAAGGGCATTTGTATGGGCATTGCCTTTAAAAGGGCATTTAGCTCTTTTGCTGCCCAGACCCTAAAGTAAAAAATAAAACCCACCCAATAAACCCTTAAAAAAAACAAACCACTTACAATTTTTTAAGTCCTGCTTGAACGATCATCACCCCGGTGTTGAAGTCCTCATCCAGGTGGCGCCGTATACTAAATCTTCAATGCAAGGTACACGATCCAAGATGACGTCCCTTGCATTCCTATTGGCTGAAAAAATTGAATCATCCAATAGAAAGAGAACTGCTTAAATTCTATTGGCTGATTTGAACAGCTAATATGATTGTAGCAGCTCTAATTCCTATTGGCTGATTTAAATTTTTCAGCCAATAGGAATGCAAGGGACGCCATCTTGGATCGCGTACCTTGCATTGAAGATTTAGTATACGGCGGCGACCGCATGAAGAGGATGCTCCGCGCTGGATGTCTTCAGGAGGGACCTGCTCTGCGCCGCCAGGATCAATATAGAAGATGCCGCCTGGATGAAGATTGAAGATGCCGCCTGGATAAAGACTTCTCGCCGCTTGGATGAGGACTTCTCTTAAGGGCCCTTGGTAGTTTAGTGGGTGGGGGTTTGTATACTGTTAGGGTTTTTTTGTTTGTCTTATGTAACTTAGGGCAATGCCCTACAAAAGACCCTTTTAAGCCCCCCCATAAGGCCCTTTTAAGGGCCCTTGGCAGTTTGGGGGGAGGGGGTTTGTATACTGTTAGGGGTTTTTTGTTTGTTTTATGTAGCAAAAGAGCTGTTTAACTTAGGGCAGTGCCCAACAAAAGGCCCTTTTAAGGCCCCCCAAAAGGCACTTTTAAGGGCCCTTGGTAGTTTATTTTAGATTAGCCTTTTTTTTATTTTGGGGTGATTTTTTTTTTTTTTTTAAAGGGTATTAGAATAGGAATATTTTTTATTTTTTGGGATAATTTCGTTTTTTGTTTTTTTGTAATGGTAGGTTTTTTATTATTTTGGAATTTTAGGTTTTAGTGTAAGGTAGCTTAGGTTTTATTTGACAAGTAAGTTTGTATTTATTTTAACTAGGTAGTTAGTAAATAGTTAACTTGTCTACCTAGTTAAAATAAATCAAACTTACCTGTGAAATAAAAATAAAATCTAAAATAGCTAGAATATAACTATTAGTTATATTGTAGCTAGCTTAGGTTTTATTTCACAGGTAAGTATGTATTTTGTTTTAACTAGTTATTTAGTTAATAATTGTACGTTTAATTTAGCTCTATTTTAATTATGTTAAAGGGGGTGTTATGTTTAGGGTTAGGGTTACGTTAGGGTTAGGGGTTTATAGTTTAATTTATGTAGTTGCGATGTGGGGGGCTGGCGGTTTAGGGGTTAATAGGTAATTTTTAGTTAATAATTGTAAGTTTAATTTAGCTATATTTTAATTAAGTTAAAGTTAGGGGGTGTTAGGGTTAGGGTTACGTTAGGGTTAGGGTTACATTAGGGTTATTCTGAGAAAGAAAGTTGTCAGGAGCACCAGAGTGTGAGTAAAAATTAAGCTTTATTTAAACAAAGGGTTTAAGTTACCCCAGGGTAAGAGACAAAATAAATATAAATTGAAAAACAGTGACAAAAAAAAAGGCTGACCGGTTTCGGCGCCGAAACCGGTCAGCCTTTTTTTTGTCACTGTTTTTCAATTTATATTTATTTTGTCTCTTACCCTGGGGTAACTTAAACCCTTTGTTTAAATAAAGCTTAATTTTTACTCACACTCTGGTGCTCCTGACAACTTTCTTTCTCAGAAAAATTTGCTAAGCACTGGCCACAGTGAGCACAGAGAGCGAGTTCAACTTTTTATACCTTGCTGCGGAGGTAATATTCCATACCACTCTGCTTGGGCAGTTTCAGACCATCAGGAGGCACCTGCCAGCCGTCTGCCAATCAGGTGAAGGAAGTAAAGCACAAGTGGAGAAAATACCGATACGGATATACCACACCAAGGAGAGAGCAGGAGGACTGCACCTAGCAACAGGAATGTGGTGAGTCTTTTTATTTTGGACTATTTAGTACTGCCTAAGCTATATACTTGGTGTGAAGGTTCCTCATCTTGAAACAATTAGGGGTTTGTTGTGGGGGTCAACTTCCCCGTATCTATTTGTTTCTAAGTGGTAACTGCCATAATATGCAAGCGGTATGTGGATAAGAGACTTGTTTCAATTTTAAGAGCATATTGTGCAAACACCCAACCCTATATTGTTCCCCCACCATTCTGATTACATTAGGGTTAGGTTTAGGGGTTACTAGTTTAAATTAGTTTATTGCGATGTGGGGGCTTTCGGTTTAGGAGTTAATAGTTTAATTTATTATATTTCGTTGTGGGGGGCTTTCAGTTTAGGGGATAACAGGTTTATTATAGTGGCGGCGGTGTAGGGCTTAATAACTTTAGTATAGTGGGGGCTATGTGGGCGGACTGCAGGTTAGGGGTTAATAATATTTAAATAGTGTTTGCAATGTGGGAGGATGGTGGTTTAGGGGTTTAGGGGTATAGTGGTGACGATGTTGGTGAGAGGCGGAATAGGGGTTAATACATTTTATTAGTGGCGGTGATGTCCGGAGCGGCAGATTAGGGGTTAATAGGTTTAATATAGTGTTTGTGATGCGGGAGGGCCTCGGTTTAGGGGTTAATAGGTAGTTTATGGGTGTTAGTGCACTTTTTAACACTTTAGTTATGAGTTTTATGTTACTACTTTGTAGCGTAACACTCATAACTACTGACTTTAGATGGCGTTACAGATCTTGTGGTTTTAGGCTGTAACGCTCGCTTTTTAGCCTGACCGCAAAACTCGTAATACCGGCGCTATGGGAATCCCATGAAAAAAACGTCATTTTTATGAGTGCGGTACTGACGTTGCGTTACAGGCTAAAAGGGTTGTGATACAGCTATACTGACAAGACTTGTAATGGCTGCAGGGCAGTTTTAATGCTGAAAATACCATATTTTCAGTGTTAAAAGACGAACGCACAAACAAATCTAACTGTGAGTCATTACCAGATGGTACAAGCACCTCCTTAGGCTGAGTAAGTGCTGTGTATAAAATGCTGGTGCACGGTGCATACTGAAATACACGTTTCAAACAGCTATAGCTTTTATTAGAAGCATTTGTATGTTACAGAAATGCTTCTTTTCAAATCTGAAATGCATCCCTGTGGTTCCAATTTTAGCTGGAATGCCCCTTTAAGGTTCAGTTGTAATTTCCTATTAAATCTAAATAACACATTCAAAAGGTCATAGAAGTCTGAAACCTTCAATTTGTAATCTATTTTATCTTTTCCTCTGGGCCACGTTCAGCTCAAGGATATCGGAGTAAGAGGTTGTACTGTAAAATGTGTAGTATTGACCTACACAGTCCTCTGAATACTGGTTACCTTTAAAGGGAAAGTAAACACCTTGAGATTTGTATATAAAGGGCCAGATTACAAGTGGAGCGCAAACACTGCGCACAAGCGAAAAGGGGTTTATCGCAGGTATTTGCTCTCATCAGGGTTACCGCTCGTTTAATGAGTTGAAAGTGCAATCATGATTTACGCTAGAATGATTACTGCATCCTCCGAGCTCTGGTTAAAGTGATGGTAAATTCAAAACCTGTTTTTTTGCCATTCACTGTAAAATTGTTTAATTGATGAAAACACACAAATTTAAAACTTACTTTAGTAATTATATATAACCGCTACTTTGGTTTTGCACGCTCCGGCAGCCTCGACACTAAGACCTTTTTTTTCTGACGTTTTCGCCATTGTCCAATCAAAATCTTGGGATTTTGGCATATTTCAATGCAAAAAACAAAACAAGATCTTTTGCGCATGCGTTACCGACGTCATATGTACATAATATAAGTTCGTTTTTTTGTGCTTGTTTACTTTAAACTCATAATAAGAGTGCAACCCAACAACAACAAAAAGCCGAATTTATAGCACAGTTAACACTCGAGCGGGAGTGTTAATTAGCGCTCCACTTGTAATCTGGCCCAAAATGTTTATTTATCTGTAATGAAACAACTTTGCAATATATTTACATTATTTATTTTGTCCCCTTTTCATGTAATTTAGCTCTGAAAATTTTGCAATTTCTTATACTCAAAAGTTGATTTGAACCATGCTGACTTTTTAAGTCTAACTCTGCTAGATATCTGTCCCTAATTAGCTTTAAAGGAACAGTCTACTCCAAAATTGTTATTGTTTAAAAAGATAGATAATCCCTTTATTACCCATTTTCCAGTTTTCCATAACCAACACAGTTATATTAATACACTTTTTACCTCTGTGATTACCTTGTATCTAAGCAACTTCTGACAGCCCCCTTAACTACTTTCTTTTGCCAGACTTGCATTGTAGCCAATCAGTATTGACTCATAAATAACTCCACAGGAGTGAGCACTATGTTATATATATGGCCCACATGAACTAGCGCTGCCTAGCTAGGAAAACCTGTCAAAAAGCAAGGGCTTAGAAATTAGCATATGAGCCTACCTAGGCTTAACTTTAAACAAAGAATACCAAGAGAACAAAGCAAATTTGCTGATTAAAGTAAATTGGAAAGTTGTTTAAAATTGCATGCCCTATCTGAATCATGACAGTTTAATTTTGACTAGACTGTCCCTTTAACTGGTTTACAACCTGTCATTTAAATCTGTTTTTTTTTTTTTATCAATACATTCATTACAAGCACATTATGGATCTAATGAGATCTACACACATCAATTTGTCTTTCATCAGACTCTGATATTAGGTAATTATGTCAAATATTTATTGAGCTCTAATCCTTCAAATTATTTGTAAAATAAAAATGATCAAACAAAATGAACAAAGCTCTGCAAAGAATTAGAGATAAAAGGTAAATGCTGTTGTTATTAATTGCAGTAAATGGAATAACTAACGCAGTTCACGTTGTTGGACATAAAATTGACAATCTGAACATAATGTCTGCACAGAGCAGCACTGATGTTTGTGACTGCACCAATATCTTGATTTATGTTTCTTCCCTCTGTTTGTTATTCAGATCGCAGAGCCTGTTACTTAAGCTTTTTGCTTCTCTGCAGAGTCAGCCTCTGCAGTCAACTGATGTTGCACTATAGAGGTGACTTGGAAGAAAAAGCTTGCTGTGCGCCAAGTTCTCAAATGCTCCCATGTAAATGGCAAGACCATAAACCAAATACCAGACGCAGTAGAACCATTTCAAGATAAGTGTGTAAACATTATTGGTAAGTCAGTTTTTGCTCATCATTAAAAAGGGTTATAGTGTTATAGAAACAAGTTGCAGATCTCATGTGTCTCATAAGGGAGCTCAATAATGTAATGGGTCAGAACAGAGACACCTTTAGCATTTGTGAGGTCCTGGGCAAGACAAATTTGTGGGGTCTCACAGAGCAGCGCTCTTATTTCCCTCCCCCTGTTTCAACATTCAGTGTTACCCAGGGGTCAATTCCTACAAAAAAAGTATGGGTACTCACCAAGACTTCCACCCCCCCCTCACAATTAATATTGATATATATATATATACAGTATATACATATATATATATATATATATATATATATATATATATACAGTATATACATATATATATATATATATATATATATATATATATAAATATACACTGCACAATGAAGACTCAGGACTTTTTCAAAAAGGACAAATTTATTTTAACGTTTTGGGGACATTCTTCCCCTTCTTCAGAACACAAAAATAATGCACAGTATCCTCTTAAATAAGGCAAACAATCAAACAATCAAATGATTACCTCCCCCAGTGAAAGGCGCCAAACACAAAACACTGTACGAGAATCGCCAAACCTGAAGTGCTAAAACCAGTCACTTCCGGTTTGGCGTAGTTCAATGACAATCCTAACAAAGATCAATACTTAATCTGTGAAACAAACCATATATCAAATCTAACTGTGACTGTGTTACAAACCATTACTAAAATAGTAAAAAGAAATACCCTCAGTGTCCAATTCGAGTAACAGCCGTTTACCCGGAAGTGACCTCACCACTATCAACCGGAAGTGGGGCAAAGCAGTGCAGCTCTACATGTGTGCACAACTAATGTCTGTAACTGGAAGTGGGGCACAGAATGAACAATGGTGATAGAGAAATATACAGTTACACACAGAAAGAATTAAACCAATACCCACTGCACTTTAGGAGAATTAGCTAGGTAATTGCCACTCATATATTGAGACTAAGAAAACCCCCCACCATAAGAGGGATTATAGGAATTAACATTAAAAGGGGCAACTAACCTCTACAGGCATAGGGACTCACAATGCTTCAAATTACTTTAAATTATTTTACCTTGTGTTAAATTGTTTTAACTAGTTTAGCTTGTATTAAATTGTTCCAGGGGCCATAATACATCAAAAACTAACATCAAAGGCTGCTATCAATGTCCTAATTGTACCACATGTAATGGCCTAATTGCCACAAAGAAGTTCAACCACCCACCCACACAACAACAAAAAG